>NC_133654.1:43574119-43729187 GCF_009905375.1 Apium graveolens
TATAAAAACGCATCCTAATTCCTTGTGTGAAGCGTCACTACAAATCACAAAATCTCTTTTTCCATCTGGCAACGCCAACATAGGGGTTGTCACCAATCTTTTCTTCAGTTCTTGGAAGCTGTTATCGCAATTCTCTGTCCATTCTAACTTCTCGGTCTTATGAGTAAGCCGCGCTAAAGGGGATGCTTTCTTTGCAAACTTGAACGAAGCTACGATAATAACAGGCCAATCCTATCTCTGGTAGTCATCCTGACTACCGTCATTGATTACTTAGCGATAATCTTTATAGTCTTGTTAGGATCCTTCACGGGATCCTCCTCAGCAACAACCCCTTCTGGGATAACATCCTTAATCGCTACATCCTTAATATGAACATCATCTGGTCCCTTGTTAGGGTGCTCCATTGGATCCACAATCTGATCACCAATATATAGTAAAATATCATCATTTTGTTGCTCTTGAACTTTAGGGTTCGGTGCCCCGCTACCTTATACGATAACGAACTATGCTACTACCATGATATTCATAAGGTTTCTCGTAAGGGTTTTAACTATCAGTACTACGTAAGGTAGTCCAACTATGAACTTGGAAAGAGTTCTGTACCACCCCCAAATCCGGGGTCGGAGATCCGGGTTGTCACGAGTTCCATTTCCCTTGATAACACTTAGTCTTAATAAACAACCAACTACTGCGTACTGTGACCCCACAATATACACACACACACATCACAAGTTATAGTCTCAGAGATGAATACCAAAAATAACACAAGTCATTTTATTCCACAATTATAAGTCATTACACCTCAAAAGGGTTTCGGAATAAATTTACATATTCTTTGCCATTATTACAATTCATTATATACAGAAGTCTGGTACATCAATAGTTGAAAACCTAGCCTATTGGTAGTTCCTACCTCAACTACAGCGGCATCAACGCCTACAGGAAACTGCGGAACGTTTCCTATCCGCTCGCAAGTTGGGAGCTTGATCCTGTTCATCTTATCTATCTGTTGTTCTGTGATGAAAGAAGAAAGAAAGGGTGAGCAACAAGCCCACCAAAATAACATGTATAATAATTTACAATATATGAGCATTCTTATAGTAGTCATGAAAGTCTTGGTCAAGAAGAAATGAACCAAGTTTGATATCTTAATGCGACGAAGTCGCCAAAATATTCAGTATATGTACATATATATACTTTTCAAAATCCTTGAAATCCTCTGACAGGTATAATATACACATAGTTCTAGTTTATAAATATGAAAATATCGTTGCAAGGTGATCTCATATATCTAACCTTGTCTCAACGTTTTTCTGCAAATCTTTGCCTTACATAAGATAATCATTAACTAGATATAAGTTGAAAAGATGAAGTTACGAGATACTCCAATATACTTATATTTTTGTAGAATACTACTTCAACTACCATCGTTCAAGGTATAAATAGTTCATCCCACAGATGAAGTTACAAGACATGACTTGTATAGAATCAATCTTTGAAATATCATCAAAAGGAAATAAAGTTACGAGATACTTCATTTGATGAAAACGTCATTTTGAAAACTCGACCCTGCCAACACTCAACAATCACCCAACCGTAGCCTTTCTATCGAAGTGCTCTGGGTAGTGTTACAGAAATATCCAACAGGATGATGAACTCATTACGGGAGTTTACCGCGCCAGGAAGACCACTCACGATGATCAGTCGCAGTAGTGCAAGCCCACCATTTTCTACATGTAGAGGAGAACCGTTGGATTTACTTGTCAACCGAACACTGGACTCCTAAGGAATGGACCGTCTTAGCGGAACTTATGGACCATATGGGCCAATATAATAAGGCTGGGTCGGCGCCACTCGACCACTTACGCCACTCCTAGTTCAGATGAAATCCATGACTCTGAAACGTAAAGCTCGTCCCCCCTTTCCCCAAGTAGAAACTTGTTGATACGGCTCCACCAAGAAGTCATATCTAGTTGAAAAGAAAAACTCACCGATATTTCCAAGGCGATGCCTGTTAATGGATTAACTTATTCCAAGAATTTTACTTCCCGAGTGTTGGGTAAGTAATCAAAAACTCTTTTATCAAAACAACAACCTTGTTGCGAATATAAAAAAAATACATCACGGAGTTGGATCCCTCAGATTTTTGAGCGGGTATTTAAATCCCCTTCGAAAGGAAGATCTTAAATTTGAAAACGAGTTTTGGGATCCGCTCTAACCTTCCAAAAATAGTTTTGATAGAGTTTGAAAATAATCTTTGGAAATATTTAAAGTAAGAATGATTTGATAGTATCAATTATTTTCCGAATACTTGGAAAATATCGAAACATTATTCTTTAATAAAATAAAGAATATTATTTAATAAAATAAGCGGAGTCATAAGTCCTCGAATGAATACTAAGACTAATATTCATTAAATAAAATAAGGTAGAATAAGTTTCATAAGTAGAAACTTTATTCAAATACTTAAACTAGTCTTTGATCATAATAGGAATATTATATGAATATTCCAAAAATAATATTAACTTATAATATAAAACTATTGAATAAACCATATTCGATTAATAGTTTTAAAAACTATATATATATATATAATATACTCGGGAAAATCACCACCCGGTTTAGAAAAATGTTAACCTTTGGGTCCCCTATACTAAGGGTATACACAACTACAGCTTATCTCTAGCATAGGTATTATACAATTTATAAGCATTTGAATTGATAATAAAATATCAAGATTTCACAACATGCATATATATACCATATCAACATGCTCCAATATATCGCAAGATTTGCTAATAATAATCATGCACTTATCACAAGATAATGCATATATATATTTACATCACAACAACAGCATAACGGGTAGAAAACTTTCATGAGCGACTGGGGGTGGTAAAAGGCCTGGGACGAGTCTGGTAACCTATAAACAATTATATAAGTTAGAATTAAATCACGGTCTCTTAAGAAACTAGACTTTAGCCAATTAGACCGTAACGTTCGCATTTACGCTTAACGATTCACATAAGTCGCTCGAGTACCCTCGGCTCCACCATTTTTATAAAATTAACCGTTTAACTTTTTAAGGCGACTCTTTCGCGAATACTCTATCAACTGAGAAATTAACCTTATATAATTGTTTCGTACTCCAATTAGTCATTTAAGGGCTTTAACCAAGGTTTCAAAGTAAGGCGAGGGATAATGGTTCGTTCGCGAAACGTCATTACTTAAAACGTTCGTTTCTCCTAAACCGTACATCGGATTCAAGCGAACCACATATCAAAATGAAGCTTACGACACGATCTAGCTAATCATGGCAAAGGTACAGATTAGACAGTTAGCTCTCTATCCCGAACACTAAGACCAATCAGTTGTATGAAAACGGGCATTACGACGGCTATGTTTACGCGATTACCAAAGTTTAAACTACTCCAATCAACCACAAATCAACTCACAACCACCAATACAACCAAGCTTCATCTAAACCTTACTACATCAGTCTATAACCTCAAGATTTTCCAACTCATTCAATCACAAACAAGAGCTACTAACTATACTTAAGTTTCAATAACTATAAACAAGATTCAATCATCCAAATCACTACGAATCCAACCAAACTTTAAACAAACAAGCATCATACTTCTCATAAACTATATCAATCAAAACCATTCCTAAATACTCAAAAGTAAAGCTAGGGTTTGAAGTTTATACCTTCTTGAAGCTTCCTAACACAACACAAGAGCTTTGAATGCCTAAAAGAACCTTGATCCTTGCTTGTATAACCTTAAACTTTCATAAAAATCAAGAAAACTAAAGTTATTTCTTGAAAGTTACTATTCATCATCTTCTTCCTTGATTTATTGGAAGAGATTTATGAGGAATTGGAAGCTTAAACTCCTAGGATATACTTATCTAATCACCAAGAAGCTAAGGAAATTACCTTGGATTTATTTATGAAGTGAAGCTTGGATTTTGCAATTTTTTCTTCCTTGAAAATGAAAAAGGCCGAGAGCTTGATGAAGAAGAAGTGGGGAGAGCTGTTTTGCTTTGTTGTTTGATAAATAATTAAGTTTACTAGCTAAATATCTAGCTAAACATGTGGTGTTTAGTTGGCCACCAAGGCAACTACAAGCTACAATTGTGTGGCTTATAATTGATGCTTCCGCTCACTTTTACTAATTACAATTTCTTGCCCCTAGTCCTCTTTCTTTTCATTTTTAACCTTTTACAAAATATGCTCTCAAAACTTACACTCTAATTCCTTATTTGGTTTCCCTTTGTTTCATTATTCATTCGTCGCTCAATCTTGTTGATCGTTTAGTGATCATATCCGGGAACTTATTACTTGGGTTTCCCTAACCCTTCTCAATATTTTATATTCCTTTTATGATCCTCTATTATAATCCTTGAATTTAAATCTTTTTAATCATGTTACCTTATATTCAATTCCTTCGGTATCTAGTGGATTTTCTTAAAAATCAAAGTGTTCGAATTTGGATTCTGACGATATTTACATACACTCATATACTTTATGGAGTACTAATAAGATCTTAGAATATCAATAAAAGAACTCCTACATAGTGTGGCATGAAAAAATTTCATTAATCAGCATAATCAGCAAAATCACTATTCATAAGGGTTACAAAAAGTCCAAAATTTTTGGGGTTATTACATTGACCATCTCGACTTAATTTCCCAGGGAAAAAAACGGAGTCGAGAGTTGAACAAAAGAACTTGTTGCCCAGGCACAAATGATTTGAGCACTAGATCCCCTATCGTGCCACCTCTTGACTTTCTCCTTATGCATTTTATTGTTCTCATACACTTGAAGTTGAAACTCATCGAGTTCATTCAATTGAAGCATTTTTTTCTTACAAGTCTTATCATAAAATCATATAAATATTTTAACACCCTTTATTCAACGATAACTCAAAAACAATTTAAACATAGAATTCTACAGGTCAACATTAAGGTAATTTAATAATCGATGTATAGTTTTCTACCCGACCCTATTATATTTGATAAATCGAATAGCTCATTTAATTTAAAACCAAACTGAGCCATTTGACATGAATGCATGACATGGCAGGAAATTAAAGAAAATGAACAAGCACTTAAAATTGTATTTAATCTCTAGCAGAATATGTGTATAAACTAATAATGCATCTTTGATAATTAGTGACTATTTTGACCAACAGGAACACACACAACTTCAGTCATGTACATACATTAATGCATGCCTAGACATAATTATATTAGTAATAATAATTTTAACCATTAAATTCAAAGCAATAAATTCAATAGTAATAATATACTATAAAAGTACGTCAAAAGATTCTTGTTATTGTAAGTATATGAAAGTTATAATTAGTATCAAAAGTTTATGACATCTAATAAAGATATATTTCTATTAAAAAATATGAGAATAAAATCAATCTAACCATGTTATACAAACCACAATTTACATTTGTTATTCATATTTACACAAATATTTAATTCATGTACGTACATTGACTAATACAAAAGCACTCGATAGGTGTCGATTCCATATGATTCCATATAGTACGTTTAGTATAGAACTACTGTACCATAGCTAACCCAGGAACAATGGCAAGAAGTTACAATAAAATTAATAACAATTTGATACTAATAATTTGCAAAGAAAATGAATGTACTTTATCAACTACTACTCCCTGACCAGTACTGGTACATTTAATTTCTTACCCATGAAATTAATTGTCCGTGACTTAATGTAACTATATCCCAAAATAATTTTGATAATCAAATCCAAGCAATAGACTTGCACTATAATATAATAACATTATTCACGTTGCACATAAATAACTAATATAATTACTTATGGAAATCTAAAGGAAATTAATACTAAAACATTTTCATTCAAATTGAAAATAAAATAATAACTTGATTAATTATTTTTGAACTAATTAAGAAAAATAAGATATTTACTATTTAGCACTTGCAGAATATAATTAATAAACAAAACAAATCTGAGATGGTTACATGAAATTGCATAAATTTAATAATTACAATTATATCAAATAAATAATTCAAAGATTCACGCTAAGCAGGTTAATGTAAAACAAGATGTAGGGCAAAATTATAATAATATATAA
Source organism: Apium graveolens (assembly GCF_009905375.1). NCBI lineage: Eukaryota > Viridiplantae > Streptophyta > Magnoliopsida > Apiales > Apiaceae > Apium > Apium graveolens. The sequence goes on from NC_133654.1 coordinate 43,580,254, forward strand.
TGGCCACCAAAAGAATATAGAGGGAAAATTTAACAACCAAGTATGTATTCACGTCCAAGTAGAGGTGGCCGCCCGTGCGGGTCGTGCGGGCCGGGCCGGGTTGGAAGCGGGTTGGAACCGGAAAACCTGAACACTGAACCGGCACTGGAAGCGAGCGAATCGGGCCGGGCTGTGTTTGAGCTTACAGAAAGTAACCCGGATTCGGCACTGAACTCGTGTGCGTGCCAGGCGGTTCACGGGTTTGCGGGTTGCAGGTACGCGGGCTGGCACACGGGTTGGCGGTTGTGCGGGTTGAACAGAGTCTTTGTACAAATTCCTCAGCATTCAACACATCAAACCTATTCTGAATAATCACAGGAGGACGACCTATACTCTTGTTCTCCTTTAAACCCCCAGCTTTCACATCACTACCAACCACTTTAGAAAAACCCGAGCTCCCCAAACCACCCTTCTGCAAATCAAAACTAATTTTATTAACTCCGGATGGCCCAACAACCTGACTTCTCTCCTTAACACTTCCAATATTCTCCCTATTCTCCCGGATAACCACACCCCGGTTAGAGTACTGAACTTGCTTAAAAGGAACACCTTTATTTCTTCCCTGAATCCCAGAATTACGACCATCACTGACCCGCGGGCCGTGCGGGCTGTGCGGGCTGTGCGGGTTGCACAGTTCGTGCGGCTCACGCGGGCTTCGCCTGTGCGGGTCGTGCGGGTTAGTGCCGGTTCCGGTTTTTTAAAATTAAATTCGTATTCGGTTCGCTTCTTTCGGCGGGTTGTGCGGGTTTGAACCGGCCCGAATCGGGCCGAATATTTTACGGTTTCCGTACGAGCCGGTCCCGAATGTGCGGTTCGAACCCGCACGTTTGGCCACCTCTACGTCCAAGTATTTAACAATACATGCAAGAAACCACATGTATCGTACCAGCAAAACTCTGTTTCCGGCGGCCCCTTCTGGCTTCTTCAGCGACTCTGCTTCGTATGAATTTATTTTATTTTATAATATAACTGATCGGAACTTATATAACCTAAATAGGATAGGAAAACATCCAACAAATATTTGGGCCTACGACCTTTACGGGTTGATCCACAAATATATAGTTAACAGACACAATAATATTTAAGATTAAATCCAAACGAATTTTACATAACAAGTAAAACACATGTATATAAAATCTTAAATTTATTAAATTTATTTTTATAAATAGCAATAACAATAATACTAATAACAATAATAATAATAATAATAATAATAATAATAATAATAATAATAATATCCAAAATTACGAATTGTTATAAAGTATCCATGAACTTTCTTGTGATGTGTATACGGAATGGTTCTGTTTTATATTGCAAGTGCTTTGAAGTACTTAACCCTAAACCCTGATTCTTGTTGATCTTTGAGCCGTAAGCCTTATTCTTTATAGACATTGTTGTATCCCTAGATACGAACCACATATATACGATACTCTTCCACAAATACATATATACCCTACACAGATCACTGAAATGGATTTGCTCAACATACAAACATGCATGCCTTATACATCAGAAGACTAATCCTTGAAACCATTAAACCCTTATTCTTCTATTATCTGATTCTTTTACAGGCTTGAACCCATTCCTCCTACTTACCTTGTTATACCTTTATGGTGTTTACAAGTCACCCTATCCTTTGAGACAAATGTTGTTTATGATTCTGCTTATTAATTTATATTGTTTATTATGTTATTGTTATAGAATTGGATTATTTTCTAAATATGGACCAGATTCGTGGTCAGACAAGATTCTTGGTCGTATTAAGTCAATGTGTACCTTGGATCCAGTATATAGAGCAGAGTTTTGTGCCTTACTCGGGGTTAGTGCGTGGCTTATCAGCAGCCTAACCTTGATTTTTACAATAAAAGTAAATATCCAATTCTAATCCTTGCTAATCAAGAAACTTAATTCCTTAAATCATTTCATTTGATCATTACTTAATCTCAGTATTGTCACCGTGACTTACTGAGCTAGTTAGCTCACTCTTACGAATCTGTTTATGTTCTTTTCCAGTTAAGAAAGAAGTTGTTTGTGGCGCCCTCCAAACCCGGGTCAGAAGTTTGGGGTCCACACACACACCTTATTTATAACCTGCTTATAACAATAATAAAGATAATAATAATATGCAGTAACCCTACTTACCAACCACCACGGACCGCAACAGGTTAAAGTATGCACACAAGCCAAACACACTATTATATTACAAACGTTCAAATCCCAACTATTCCAAACTCAAAACTGAGTATTAAACATTATTACAAACTTTTACAGACTTAAATTATCCCAAAAGAAGCCTACTAGCTCAGCTCAATCAACCCGAACCCCTAGCTCTCGCGCTGGACTGGGGATCCTCGGTACCAACCGGTTCCTTCTTAACTGGAAAAGAACAGAAACAATATCGCACAAATGAGCTAACTAGATCAGCAAGTCAAAATGACAAAACTGAGAATAATGATCATCAGGTGAACATGGTTATGATATCAAGTGAACAATGGATTATGATTTAGAATTGGATAATTATATTTTTATGTTAAAAACCAAGGTTAGGCTGCTGATCAGTCACGCACTAACCCCGAGCAAAGCACACAGCACTGCTCTAACTACTGGATCCAAGGCACACATTGGCCTAACTTGACCATTATATGGTCTGACCACGAATCTGGTCCACAATTTTATAAAAACAATCCAATTCTAACATAATAACAGAATAAGCAATAATAAACAATAACCAGAATCATTAACAACATTTGATGTTCCATAATGAAATGGTTTTATTCTACATAAGGATCAAAAGAGCATTTTCAAAGTTTGGATGCTAGGTAATGAAAGGATTGGCTAACAATGAATCAATGCTTCAGGGTTTCAAGGATTTGGTCTTTCAAAGCGTAAAATACAAAGGTTTGAATGTGTAAGCAATCTGGTTCAGTGTTTAATATTTAGTTTGTATGTATTTGTGGAGTAATATCGTATATTTGAGGCTCGTGTTTGGGTATACAACAATCAATGGTCTAGAAAGAATCAGGTTACGGCTCAAGATCAATAACTGGAATCAAGGTTTAGGGTTCAGTGCTTCAAAGCACTTACAATATAAAACAAGAATATCAATCACGATAATATCTCGAGAAAGTTCAGAACACTTGCCTGGTATTAGCTTACTACACTGCACTCGTTTCCAATCTCAACCGTCTTACTCCTCAACTACCTGTTTCCATTTCATACGCCTTGCCTCTTCTGCCCACATATCATAAACATCTATCAATATTTAACTCATAGGATTCTATTCAACACATACTTCTATCTACCCTTCGTTTCACCCAAATTCGATTAACGGATTGAAAGTTATGCAATAAACCAGTAAATATCGAATATACAGACCAACAGTCAACCAACAAGTCACATATAACACATAACACGTCACATAATCAATGATATATCATTTATAAATAAGTCTCGGGTCATAAACAGGCTTTCAGGTATTTAAAATAATTTTAAAAATATTTCTCGGAATTAAAACGGGTCGTTGGATTAATTTCAGAATAATAAACAGGGTTCGGTTGGCCAATTCTGGCTCCGAAACAATTTTATAATAATTATCGAGCATTGGAACTAATTTAGAATAATATTTTAAAGCTCGAAACTATTTTTCGGAATTTTTAAATCATTTTTAAATAATTAAATCTAATTAAATAATTAATTAATATCAATTAATAATTAATTAAATCAATTAATCAATTAATTTTCGAATTAATTGACCAATTAATCAATTAAAAATTAACTGAAATTAATTAACTAATTAATTCATATTTATTTTTGAATTAAAAATAATTTTCGGAATTAAAATAATAATTTTTGGAATTTTCAGAAATTAAGATCGAATTTTTATAATAAAGATATATAGAAAATATGATTTTTAAATATTTTTAAAACAGGAATCCCAAATTTGAAAAGTCTGAAAACTTCAGGGCCCTAACTGTTTCTTCCCCAAAAGTCCAGGGACCTGTTTGCAATTTTGCAAACTCCCGCAATCGACTCGCCGGAGTGTGGCCGGAGAACACGATTTCGGCCACCTCAGGCCACCAAACTGTCCAGAATTAATCTACAGGTTACCAGCAACTTATACATGCAATCAAAATTCATTAATCATCCCTGTCCTGACCGAAAAATGGCCAAGAACATCGCTGGTTTCCGGCGAACTTCGGAAAACTTCAAAACACAACTCCCTTCGATCCCTAATCCTCTGTTAACGAGCTATATACCAATAGATTGCAAATTTTATAAGGAACACAATCCACTATAAATCAACAGCTAATAACTCCTAAATCAAAAACCCCCAAATTTCAATTGAAAATATTCATACGGGTTATAAACCCTAATTTTAAAATTCGAAAATCAAACTCAAATTTGAACATGTTATTGAACTCCAAATCAGACGTATAATATATCAAAATCATCAGGAAAACAAGCTCTACATCATGCAATCATCAAATCATACAAACAATCATCCGAACAAAAATTTATATTTTTAATAAAATTAATTCGAAAATAAATAAAAATATAGAAAAATAACCTTGATTTCTGCAGTAAAACGAAGCTCAGAATCTGGTAGAACACTTCAAATCCTTCGTTTTGGTTACTCAAGCTTTGAAAACAGAGATCGGTAACGCCTTCGTTTTGCTGTTTGATTCTTAGAACAGTTTATGAAATTAGGGTTTTTCTCTGAAAATTATAAAATTAATTATCTGCAAATGATTTTGATACGAAATAAAATACGGGAAAAGACTATTTATAATTACGAAAAAATAGTATCCCGTTGGATCATCCCGGATATAAAATGGTACGTTTATTTATAAAAACTGATCCAAACGGTATCGGTTTTCGGGATAATTATCCAAACCAGTACAATTTGTACTGCGGTCTTGGTCTCAGCGCCTGGTTACACGTACTACGAGGTGATAATTGGGATAGTTTAATAAAAAGCTTCCGTTTATCGAAAATACGGGTTTTATTGATTTACCGAAACGAATATTGTGTCGAAAGTGTTGCGCCGGGACCCGCGCAGAACAAACCGTACGCCGAATCGAAAAAGTCGAAACATGGAATATGCTCGGAATATTACAATTAGGTTAGGAAGGAGTTCTCGGAAGAGTTTCGGGTTCCAAAAATGTAACAACGGATGACGTCGGTTGGTTCCCGTTTTTATAAAATAGATTTTAAATACTCGGAAAAAGATTTTATAAATTTCATATGAACCTTATAAATCCATAAATTAACATAAAAATAATTAGGAAGATATGACAATTATCTATATTTTATTTTGGACATATAAAAATTAAAATACTCAATTAATATTATTTTTAAATATCCAAACACAAATAACACTTAACAATTAATTCAGAGAATAGATACTGAACACATATAATAATTATTTAATAGCAAAAATAATTACACGATATATCCCGGATATTACATTGTTGGTAGCGAAAATCTCAGTCAAGTGTGCGAGTTAGGATTCCAGGTTGAGACGGAATAAGCTAGCTGAAGACTTTTCTTTTAGTTTTGAGCTTGAAAGTTTGTAAAAATATTTTATTTTAAAATGTAAGTTAAACTAGATGGAATTTGGTACGATGTATTGTAATTAAGGTTGTGACTTGTGTGCATACTTTAACTTATTGCGATCCGTGGTTGTGTTAAGTAGGATCATTGCATATATTATTTTCATAAACATGTTTATATATTGTGTGGGTGTTGTGAACCCCAAACTTCTGAAACAAATTTGGAGGGCGTCACAGTTGTTGTGGGTTATTTATTAAATGATAAAATCGTACTTATTTATGGTTGATTTTAGTTGTAAACATATTCGTAAAATCGATGATGGTTTAATTTGTGCTCATTGTCTTTTGTATGCTTGATTTTGTTGTAATTAATTGTGGTTTATTTTGTTCGATTTTTGATAGATTGGACATGATACTTAATTACGATTTAATATGACAATATGTTTAATCTACGTTAGATATTTGTTGAACTTGTATTGTTATGATGTGTAACTTGTTAGCGATTTTTTTTCAAAATTTAAAATTCGAAAAGTCGATAATATCGTTTAAATATGTATGTTTAGTAGAAATTTTTTATATTTAAAAAAAGTGAACATATTTAATAATGTAGTGAAGGTGTTTAATAAAATTTGCGAGAGATGATTAATTTAATTTGTACATAATACATAATTATAAATCAACATGAAATATATTCGATTCTAAAAATATGAAGTGAATGTGTTTAATAATATGTGTGAGAAATGATTAATATGATTTGTATCTTTTAAACAGATTCGACATGATGTATTGAATCTAAAGTTAGGAATGTATTTAACCTTACAAGTTATATATATTTATCAAGTATCACATCAATTTAATTGACAATAATGAGTTGTTTAATTATTGTGTCATTAAGAACAAGTTTTTTTTCACAAAATGTTAACTATTTCAATTAAAAATAATAATTCAATTTCAGTTGTTCATCATTTTTATGCTATATAACACAATTTATTAGGAGCATTTTTATGCTATCGGTTCAACATAAAAATGTTCCCATCATTACTTGGTATATAAATATTTATTTTATTTTGCTAGAATTTCAATTTCTAATATAATTTATCAAAATGGGTTAAATACCCTATCTTTAGGTATAGAAATATACAATAGCTTTATTTTGTCTTTGATTTTTATAATTATATTTCAATATGGGTTAACTACTAGTTCTAACATTTAAGTTACATTTGCAATTAAAAATATATATGCAATAAAAAAAGATATATTTATAAATTGATTTACAAACCGAAACTAAATTTGCAATAATTTACATATTTTAATATATTTTTCAAAAATCCCCTTAAGTTTATGGTAGCACATTCACGAAGGAAAATAAAAATAAAATAATTAGTAAAAATGACAAATATTGATTATTTTGTACATCATTTGGGTAGATATGATTCATAAATTAATGTACGAAATACAATATCTAGCAACGGTCATAGCATGCATGTGAGGACTAGTTTAGATGGGATAATCACACGGACCACATATTCCGATAGGATTGTTTTATAACAAATTATAATTGAAGTAGGCGTCCTTTTAAAGTAAAAAAAAAACTGAACTAGGTGGCAAGCCATATTTGACGCTTAAATTATTTGGATAAATTGTTATCATCTACGAATTGAGTGAGTATTTGTCAGTTTTTTAAATTTGTATACATAAATTTAGTAGTGTTAGGGAAAAAAAATTAACTATTAAAACAATTAGGCACATGACATATTATATTTTAATTGATGGACTAATATTATCATACATGAGATTTGATGAAAAATTAACCAATCACAAATCAAACATTTGGCTTTTTTAGAATTTTTTTTTGAGATTTTTAGAATTAATCGTATAAATTTCCATCACCAGCCTGATACCTTGAGCTACTACTACCTTGTTGTCATCGAACCTCGGCTAGTGGGGTCCCCAACGCCGATAGGAGTTGGTTTTTAAAAAAATGTTTGTAGTTATGATTCAGATAATTTGAGAGAGCTATCAACTTGACAACTTAAGTTTTAACTAGCTGTGACATTCACAGACTTTGATTCGAATTGCGTTTCTGGTTTTACTTCACCAAATATTTAGAACTTGAAGTTTTTTTTCACCTTCATGAAATTTAAGATGATGATTACATTTATTTGTTTTGGAGCTACTTCTATATATGTTTATGATGCAATGTTTATAGTTTACATTATCCGTATTCTCTGTTGCTATGATTAAAAAAATATGTTGAAATTTGCTTAAGTTAAGTTTCAAGTTATAGAATATATAAATATATCTAAAGTGATTGAGAAAATATTAACCCCTGCTCAGAATAAAGGGCGTGACTCTTTAGTGAAAAGAGGGCCCATTTGATTCCATTTATGAATTATTCACAATCAAGAAGAGATACGTGTGACCGTATACAAACTTATAAATAAGTGAAAGTTAAAAATATATTATAACTGCAAATTTGTAATTATGCAAGTCGTGATAAGTTGCTTCTTGTATATTTTTGTATCCTTACAGTTTTGGCAAGGTTTTGTTAAAATCATCATGTTGGGAATTTATTATGATACTTTAATATTTTGTAATGATTAATTAGTTGACATGATATCAATATTTGGTTTTGAGACATATTCGGCATCTCATTCCATTTATTTTATGAGTTCGGTTTTTTGAAGGTAGTCATGTTCGAGTCCGCCCATCCCAATTTATTTCATGTAAATATTGGTTATTGATATCGGTATCGGTATTAGTATTTTTTATATTTATTATTATCAATCGTATCGAAACGTATTTCGTATTATTAGGGGAGTCTTAAAGAGTAAAAAATATTGTCCTGACCTTCTTTTGATATCTTGTTAAATAACCGGTTCATCTAAAATTTTAATATGTCAAAAAAAAGACTTGAATGAAATCTTATACTTTTCAAAATTACATATATTTTGCTACAATTAATAAAAAAAAATATAACCAATACGAATACTTATATTAAAAATAAGTAATAAAATTAAATAAATGGGTGTGTGGGGACTCAAATCTGAAAATCTCCTAGACATAGCTTTGATCTATTAAGTAATCAGGTGCTCGATCCTTCAAAATCATTTTTGTGCCCAACATTTTCTGAGGTAAACATCTTTCTCACGACCTTGCCGTATAATACACTATTGAACTCTTTAATGTACACAAACAAGGTGTAGGAAAGCTAGTATGGTTAAGACAATGGCAAAGATACTAGATATAGATACTATTACAGATTTCGAAAATTGGAATTATTATGTTTATGTACTCATTTATGATTTATTGGACGATTTTTAAAAAATTGGATAATTTATCGGCAATTTATCGGAAATCGGTCAAATCGAACAAATATTTTTAACCGATTTTTGAGCGATTTATCAGCAATTTTTATAAAAATCGGCCGATTTTTATAACAGAGGATATAGATAGATATCTTGAATTATCACCCATACAGAGAGAAGAAAAAAAGCAGCAGTTTTTATATAATCTATGTGTACCATATTTTATGTTTAAAATTAAATACAATAGTACATTTCCACGCAACACGTTCTTAATCCTAGTAATGATAATTTAAATAATAATATATAGTCCCATTGAAACATCAATATATATATCACATCTTTGCAAAATCAACAGTCTGTTTCCCGTCATGCGATTTTCGGTAGAAATGCTTGACGTAATCTGAATACAAAACTTGCTTGTACATTGGTTTCTCTCCGTTCTTAAGCACCTCAGGTAGTGGACCAATAATTTCTTCCGGACTCGGGTTCACAAAAATTGGCACCGAAATTCTGTTATAGGTTCCATTAGCAGCAACACGATGCTCAGCGCTCTTGTATCTACCATTACTCATGATTTCGAGAGCATCACCGACGTTAATTACTATGGATCCTGTTATTGGAGGCACTTGAATCCATGAATCTGTCTCTAATTTCCGGACATACAGTCCTCCAACACTGTCCTGAAGGAGAAATGTGAATGTGGAGACGTCAGAGTGGCGGCCTACTCCAATTGCGAGTTCAGGGTTTGGACAGATGGGATAGTAATTGAGGTTTATTCTCCTCGACCCCATAAGAAGTGATTCTTTTGAGTCTAGGTCTTCTACGTTTAGCCCCTGCATTAGTGCTTTTAACAGCCACTTTATGACAAACTCAGATTTCTTTATAAACTCCATCGCTTCATTCCTGAAAGATTAGTGCAAGGCGTGTTATACTTCATCAATATGTGGTGATGTGAATAGTTAAGCTGACAAAATTCTGTATATTATAGGAATATAATTTAGACTTAGCACACGCACTATTAAGAGGAAAATGACATACATGCATGCAGATGGCCAATATTTTGACGATTCATCATCAGAAACATAGAAGAGACTGAGGTAATCTTTCCACTCAAGAACCTTATCCGCTTTTGGAATAAAGCTTGTTGTAAGCCTAACATTTTTTGTAGGAGAATTTTCTTGGGTAAATTTGATCTTCTCATGCACGGGCAAGTCAAAGAATCTCCGGGTAGCTTCTTTGACATTCGTAAGAACCTCAATGGGGACTCCATGATTAATAATCTGGAAGAATCCCCACTTTTCAGCAGCATCGGCAATCTGATGAGCTACATTCGGATCATCCATGTCTGATATGTCGATTACTGGTATGGTCTCTTTACTCAAGACTTTTGCCATGTCTATTCGCTCATCCCGAGGTTGAATATATTGTTCTGGTAACTCATCCAGCCGAAGTTCAGAGATACCCTTTGCTCCATGCCCTCTTATTACTGCAAAATGTCTGTAAAAATCTGAAGAAGTAGCCATCACACTGGAAGTTGCTGGGCGGAATTTGGTGTATCACGTATGATGAGGATATCAATGAAATGGATGCCGGGGGACATTTGGATAATGGGCGTGAATCTTTTTGCCATTTATAAACATTATATTCGGCAGCCAGAAATTTTGGCAACTTTGTAGCATAGTAGAAATTTCCAAAATTTGACAGAAAATTTCTATGCGTATATGTTTAAACAACATTGTTTTTGACTACCTGTCATAAAAAGAACATTGTTTTTGACTACTCTTGGTAAAGTGGATCGGCAAACATTAACTTAAGAACTAAGATAGAATAAGATGACTCCTTTGCGGCCAGATAACCTTTCTTAGCAACCTTACAATGTTTATATTAACCGGATATACATTAACTAGAAATACACACACTTATGTAAATATATATATATATATATATATAAACACATCCTTCTAACAACTACTTTGTTTAATACAACATAATATAATGCCTTTTAAATACGATTGGCTTAACCCTTATAACAAGGATAATAGGTCTTGCGTCCCTTTTATTCACCCCTTGTTTACAATATTTTTTGGTCCTTAACAAAGTAGTTAGATTGTACTATTTCATGTTGGAATCTTCTAAAAATCTCCTTCATGTTAATTTCGGTATCATGATACTTCAATGTGGCGTGCATTCTCATATAATGTTTTCCAAAAACCTTAGCATGATCTTCTTCTTTTACAGTATGAATTGTATTGTTAATATATTTAAGTATTTTCATGAGTCATTGCAATCATGTGACAAAATTTACATAAAATAAAGCATTCGTCCTGTCACCGGCCAGTTAGAAGTAGAATTTTGATCAGCTGAAAAGGTGTTTTATAATGGGTATATTTGACAAATCTGTTAAGCTAAGTTAATAATTTATAAGCCCGCAATGGCTTATCAACAAATGCTTGTCGATCCAACTTATAAGTTGTATTTACAACTTATAAGTTGATAAGTTGAATGTTAGCAACGACGTACTTTTTCTTAACTTATTTTTGATTTTTCATTTTTTTTGTTAATTTTATTTTAAAAATATTTTTTTTAAATGTTAATTTAACTTAAAATATAAGAATTAAGATAATTATATTTAAAAATTATTTATTTTAGTCCATTTACATAAAAAGAATTCCGAATTATAATTAAAATTATCCAAACATTTATATAACTTATAAACATTTATTAACTTATCACTTATAAGTCACTTATTCAGTTTAAGTAATGTTAGTACCGGATTTTCACCCGTCAGGGCATGAAGAATGCTAAACATGGCGACTGCATTACTAACTTGAAATGTTGCCGCTAACACGAAGTAATTCGACATGAAGACTCGACGTGAACTTGAGTCGACATGATGGAAGTGGAGCTCAAAGACATGAACGTAACAACTTCCAGACTTGGTCATAAACCGTCCTAAAAAATAGGATGTGATAACCATCCTATCTCTAAAAGATAGGATCATGGAGAATATAACTCTTACAATTAAGGCACGTGCTTATGGAAGTTAGGGGAATAATATATCATCAAATTACAAACTAATTAATCATTCTCCACATGATATATTTAAGCTATACACAAATCTGATGCTCGATGACTTGGTTAAGACATGACGTGAAGGTAGTCGACGGGAACGGAACTGCATGAAGAATTAGTCTTAAAACGTTCCTAAAAGCTAGGAGGGGGTTATTCCTTATCCCTAAACTATAGGAATAAGTGAAGAACGTGGGAAAACAATCCAAAAACGTACATAAGTGGTAGAGAGGAGAAAAAACACAATGAATTCATTATGTACAATTTCAGTATACATTTCTACTTAGACTATAATTTTACAACTTCATCTTTTACCATTATTCTCTTCATTACTCATATAGCTACGGTACTACATATATTATCCAGCATAATTCATATATTATATACAACTATACACAATCCTACATCACCTACACAAGCTACAACATCTCTAATACTTAATCTCTACAACTATACACAAGAACGTAACGTCGGGGACATATTTTCCATAATTCTTGTATTGCATCTTCTTGTAATCTATTGTAATCCTCTTCATATGATTATAGTGGAATTATTTTGGTTGAGTATCATCTCACCCGCGGTTTTTACCCTTTCACGGGGGTTTTTCGCGTCACCATTTGCTTGTGTCGATTACTTTAATCGTTCTTATTCTTACTTTCTTGCTTTAATTACTTAAACACTAAATCGTATTAGACTTAGCTTTTAACCCGCAAATTTTGGTAAAAACAATTGACGCCGTCTGTGGGAAATTAGCTAAGAGTCTATATGATTTTCAACATGGGTGACGATTCGACACACAAGGGTATGACGATAAATTAAGGTGATAACGTGGATATAAACGAAGACATGGTTTCATTCCTTAAAAAGTTTCAACATGACATGAATGTTTCATTCAGAAAAGGAGGACCTCTAGACGAAACTTGGCTCTATGAAATCATAAAAAAGGTGGACAATACAAAGAGTGGTACGACGACTAGATGTGGACGACATCTACGATGATGAAAAATAATGCCGTATGGAGGAAACTCTTATCATTTTCCTTGAAAACTCTAAGATGGGAGTACAAAAAGAAAATAACATGCCAAAGCTACGATGCAAATCAGATTTGAAGAAAGCGGACATGAAGATTCTGAAAATTACCATCATTCTAGTAGGAAGTCAACAACACACGACTCGAGAGGCTGTTATCTTTCTTGAGTATGAGTGTGAGGCTACTCTATGGACGAAGAATAATAGGACAATATCAATTTTATACAAAGACATACATATTTTGATGACATGTCCAGATACCGACATGATGTACACCTAAAGATGATGTCCGACATCATTAGCTTGACATAATTATATATTGACATGAAGATCAATACGACGACTCAGTATAAGTTGGTGACATTTATGGTGGTGTCCAACGGCTCTAACCTGAGTTGAATACAATATTTACATACAAGGAAACAAAAAATATGACGACAAGAGCCAGAACACCCACTAGTTGTCGTGACGATTCTAAAAAACTTGGTTAATGTCAGCTTAATGATAGGGGAGATGAATGTTGTTATTGGACAGGACGTGACACCAAAGATGAAGTTCAATTTGATTGATTTTTTGACAAAAATATTGGACGCCTTCGTTTGGGAACATGACGTAATGATAGATACTAACCCTAACGTGATCACACATAATTTGAATGACAACCCATACGATGTACATATCAAATAGAAACTGAACATAAATAAGTTAATCAATGACATGATGATCAACGTGACAACATGACACAAACTCTTAACATGTTGATCGTCATGATGGTTAGACATGCACTCTTAATATGTTGATCGACGCGACGACATGACACAAATACTTGATATTTCTGGATGCATAAATGGTCATAACTAGATTCAAGTCCATCCTCGAAATAGAGGGAAGATGAATTTATAACGGATAGGGGCATCTACTGCTACTTGACCTTGCTATTTGGTCTAACAAGTTTCGATACGAGATTTTAACGTCTAGTCAACAAGATGTTTAAAGCTCAAATAGGACATACAATGGAACAACTCGTAGAGATTTGGAAAGTGGACACATTCAAGAAAACTATGGTGTCTTACTCATTTTGATCGATCATATCACTGGATGGGAAGCCTACAAGTTGTCCAAACTTGACAACATAGATTCCGAAGAGTTGGATTATTCTCCAATTGCAAGCGTACTACGAGTAATCTCTTTACATGCTTCTCTGTCATTTCTTTGTTATTCCAGTTACTTTCAAATAAATCATTAGAACATTATGCTGGTTGTCTGCAATTCCTAGACTTACTTTTGATTACTGTCTTTTATGTTAAATTAAATATAATACATTTGATGCCTATAATGTCATCATGTTATTTCCTTTAAGAACTTCGTTAGATGTTTGGTTGACGTATTTCCATGATACTTTGATTCATGTGTCACTCGTATAGAGTGAAGAATTCGTTATTTTCTTTTGACATGATATCATATACATACTTATATTTCAAATATTTCATTCATGCATGTTGTTCACATATCATGATGCCATGTTGATTCGTGTTATTTTTCCCGTTAAACTGCACAAACATGTATTAAACTCTTAGATTAAGCATAACATAACGAGACCTAAATATGCATATCTAATACACATCAATTTCACCTTAGATTCACAAGTAGTAGTTATACTGTCATACGATCACAATTTCTTGTCATTACGTAATAGCTATTGAATATTGTCGTATTAGTCAATCAATACCTTATGTCCAGACGTTTGTACTTAACAAATCAAAATAATTTTTGATTGAACATATTTATGTTCGTATATTATTTTTATTCTTATTTTCGTTATCTTTGTTATGTCATATCGAAATGTACTTGTTTTACAATCAATGAATGATACTTTTTCATGAGTTATATGCCTTCGAACATAAATTGTTTTATAATAAATTCATCATGATATCTTCATACGTAATTATTGCATCAACAATATCGACTAGTTAAATAAAATATATGTGGGAAAGTATGAGTCGGATGTGTGTGATGTCACCTAAAAGTGATAACCCATGAGCCTACGCAAAATTAGAAATATAATATTACCTGCAAGATTACCATGAAGACAAGACACATGAATGCACAACATTGAGGAGGGAAATTCAAGTACTCTTCAAGAAAGGCTACATATCAGAGAACATGTTGAGATGTGAGAATGAGTACGATAAGAGGGAGATGACATCTCTGAAACGACTACCCCCACCTTCACGGAACTCTAGAAACATGATTGATCATGTCAAACACTTGACTACAGCTTTGAATTTGACATCTCCAATATCATTCAAAGACGTCTAAATATTGATATGATGACTAACTTCTTGGAAAAAAATCATTTCATATTCATATAAGTAAGTGCGGAATGTTCCACGACATACTATAACAAAATAAAATATTCTATTAAATGGAGTAACATGAAGAAGCCTTCATAATTAAAGGTATAGTTGACAACTATGATCTCACAAGCCCTGATGATTTTGTGGCTGATTTCAATCCAAGTCTTTTGACACAACTGAATGGAAAAGTGAAACAATATATGACAGCCGCAAATATCAATGGACATGATTCAGACTTGTCTTCAAATCTCCACAAGGGGACACTAAATCATACTATATACGTCGTGATATTAAGGAGACGAACAACAAGAACATGCATGACAGATTAAAAATCGGCTTAAGAACCGCAAGAAACCAGAAAGTTGACAACATACGGTCACCATCTCTCACTGAATATGAATCATTTCAAAAAATGTGAAGAACGAAAGACGGGAAGAAGCTAGCTTAATTATAATTTTCAATTTTCTACAAGTTGAAGAATAAAATTAACTATGAAATTCCTACAAATATGTTTGAAAATAAAACAAGCTTAATATTATGACCCATTGACAGAAGATGACAGTATTAAGTAAAACTAGTTCATGGCTTGGACACAATTGACAAATACTATGACATGGAGCTTACTGCCTTATAATAATGGATGTGAACCAAATTATGGGAAGATGAAATGCGATCCATTTGAAGCCATATCATGTTTAATGTCGTTGTGAGACCATCTTTTCAATAACTCTAACACGGTATGTTCCTCTTTAAACTATTTTCATCTATGTGTAAAGTTCAACAAGTATGCGATGTGATTGTATTTTTGCGAATACTATATGATGTCCTTTTTACAAGTAAATATATGGATTTCATGACTTATGTGAAGGTATGTTTAATTATGTGTGTTTTTTATAATACATGTCCGATAAGCTTATCTGCTACACCTTTGTTAGGTCCCAATTTGTTTGTAGAAGGGGGGTTGAATGCAAACAATACCGTTTAATCGAATAAAATGCGGAATAAAATTGTGAAACAAAATTCAAGTTAAATAAAACTTTTATTAAACTTGAAAGGTGTTACAACTACGGTATCGGTTACAAGGGATTAATCTCAAATCAATTATTACAAATCTAGAATAAATTCGACATGAACTTTTTCTATTTTTGTAATTAAAAGATCAAATGCTAAATGCGATTTGAGATTAAGTTCTAGGGATTTTAATCCGCTAGATTGATACACAAGAACAAGATAAGTATTTCTAGTTGATTGGATTTAACTTTACAATCTAGAAATTGATCTTGAAGTTGCAGATGAGATGAAATATTTTTCTGCTCCTTTTTCTTTTGTTCTTGAGTTTGTGTTCTGTTTGATTGCTATATTTTTGAATGTAACAGACTTCTGCTTCTTTTTATCAAACAGCCGAATGTAAATTGATCTGGTATGACAATCCTTTTGGCCAGCATGACTTTCGGTGTGACAAAGTTTACAACTAGCAAGACTATTAAAATGAGCTAGCAAGACATTCGGTATGACTATTGATTGTCATACCGATTGTCATATTAGTTCAAATAAATTGTCTTGCTGAATTAATAACAGATTTTAATCTAAACAGAAATTCTAATAAGACAATTAAATGTATTGGCATGACTTTCGGTATGACTATCAATTGTCATACCGATTGTCATACTAGTTCAAATGAATTGTCTTGCTGAATTTAAGCAGATTTTAAACCAATTAAAATCTTGTAAATCCTTAATATTAATTCTAAATTAATTAATCAATTTAATTCAATTAATCAATAAATTAATCTTTGCAGATTTAATTTATTTTCTTAATTAAATTATATGACTTAATTAATTAATAGAGAATTAATACTAACGCTGAGCAGCATCCATTCTTCTGACAATCTTCTGAAAGTCACTGAGACTTATGAATCAATTCCGCCACTTCAATGCTGACACTCGATGTACTGTCTGGTTCATGAGTGACTAACTTCCGTGACGTTTCTTCATGTCTTGACTTTGATATTCTGATTGAATCCTTGTAATAAATGATACCTTGACGAGATCTCTGTCACTTGATTAAATCCACGATCTTGATTTATATCACTGAGGCATGATCAAATTCTTGAACTTCTTCCAGTGAATCTTCAAGTCTGCAGATGAACAATGTTTCTTTATTCTTTGACAGATGTTACATTATGAGATCTCTCTGATGATTGATCCACTATTTACTTATTACATTCTTATTTGAGTTGAGTTAAATACTCGAATAAACGAGTAGGCTATGACATATGCCTTTCAATCTCCCCCTATTTGCTTGTTAGACAATAACAACAAATACCTAGAGGATAACTCAACTAACAAATAAGAAAAAGATATAAACAGTAATGTAAAGTAAATAGCAGAAAAGTTCTGGATTATATTTAACATTTTCCAGATTCTAAATGAAATTTACAAGTGAATACAAGATAGATGTTCCTCTAGCCTGAACATATAACTACATTAGACTATCTTGATTCATAAAGCTCTAATCATATTACATTGAGTTTTGAGCTAATTGACTTCAGTTGTCTTCTCTTCTGACTTCACCTTCTTCTAAATCTTGAAGCAATTCCTTGTCAAAGACACGATCCTTTTCTGAAGTGACACTTGCTGGTCTGACTGGTTGAACTCCAACTGACTTCAGCTTATTCTTGAGTTGATTGTATCTTTTAACATTCTTTTCACAATAAGCTTGAATCAAGTCAGCAGCTTGAGTCTTCAATATGGATGAATATCCAGCAGTTCTCAAATGATGTTCCATCCAGACCAGATGCTTAGCTGAGTAGTCTTTAAGAGATTGTACATCTAGCTGACAGATTTGAAGACAATCAGACTTAAAGAATCTCACCTGATGAGGATTGTTGACCACTTGAGGACTAGCCCTGCTGGCAAACTCTTTAAGCCTTTCTCGAAGAACTTCATTCAATTCTGAGCTTCTTTTGACTTTGTTTAAAAGAACCCAAATCTCTGACAAAGAACGATTCTCAAATAGATGAAGTGACACCTTGAATGATCCTTCACTCTGACAATATACAAAAATGCTCATCTCATTTAGGGATCTATCAAAAGCAGCTGTGATCCTTGAGACTTCAGTCTTGATAGCATTCATGTACATGTCATTGTTAGGATTTGAGATTTCCAGCTTGTCAAGAAGATGTAAGAACTGCCTATCATTGTTAGTGCTCAGCTGAGGCATATCAAGTACCCTCCTAGCTTCATCCCATTTTTCACCAATCTTTAGTCTGACATCTCTTCTCCTTTCTTGAGCCTTAATGTCATGAAGACGTTGCTTTTGAAGAGTTTCTGTTCTTTGAATGTCTTTTCTCATGTCAATGATCTGAGAGACCTTCTTGAGTTCAGCTTCTTTTCTTTTCATCTCTGACTGCTCCTTCTAAAATTCTTTCTCAAACATAGGATCCACTTGAGCTTCTTCTTCCCATTCTCCAAAATCACTTTCCTCTTCAGCTTCAAATAACCCATCTTTATCTTCCTGAACTGGTTCAGTGGGAATGTCAAAAATATCAAAGTCATCCTGTTCTCCACTGTAGTAGACATCATCAGCCTTTCCTTTGTTTCCAGCAGAGGTATCTTTTTCTTTCCCTTTGGCACTACTCCCTTTCTTCTCCCCCTTAGTTGAGGGATCCTCTACTGACCTTCCTTTGGAACCTCCATCACCTCCAGAGCCTGATCCTCCACCAGACGGTCCTTCAAAATAAGCTCTTTGTTCTTCATTAGGGCAATGAGAATTCTTGATCATGAAATATAGGTGCTTCATCCCTTCATTGAGATGTTCCATGCCCGTCTCTATCTTTAGAAATCTTGAGGAGTCCAGTGAATGATTCATCTCAACGAGGTCTTCAAGAGAAGTCATTCTTGTGTGTAGAGAGCAGAAGTTGGATATGTCATCAGCTGATAAAGTTGGAGTGTCCTGAATAGAATTGAGCTTTGGTATTACAGTGGTCTTTAGATCTGAGATGTCATTCCTTATGATTGCAAGCTGATTGTTGACAGAGGTGGAAGAAGAAGACCGTTCAACCACTTATGCTTTGAATGATTGAGCTTCAGCTTGGCTTTTAGCAAGTTCTTCTTTTAGGGCAGAAATCTGAGCTAACAGGTTTACAGTATCAGTGTCTGTGTGTGCTCTCACCTGAATTTCACTCGTGTTTGGTTCACTCACCTCACGTGCATGTGTTTCTCTCAATATAATTGCTCGTGAGGAGTCTTCCTGTTGCTGTTCTTCTGTACCTGCATTAAAAATCACCCTAGCCTCTTCAAGAGAGGTCAGTGATGGTGCAATGGGAATTCGCGAGTCCCGATCCTCAGTCAATACTATCAAATCTTTTGGAATAGATGTCTGAATTGCTTCAGGGATAGATTGACCGAGTTGCCCTCCACTTTCTCCAGATAAATCTGCGAGTGGAGAATCCCATAAGGGAGCCAGAGGTGTTGGATCTGGGAGGGGAGAAAATGACTCTATTAAAGATGGCGGAGAATCAGATTTTCCCTCTGAAGCATGTGACTGCTCTTCTGCCGTAACTATGGCAGGCACTGTAACTGACTCTACGTGCACTCCTCGCTGTGTGTCCTGAGTATGATCTGGGAAAGTGTATGGTTGCATTGTGAGTAATGGAATTGTGCTTGACTCAGTACAAGATGCCATGGCCCTATGGCG
This sequence comes from Apium graveolens, assembly GCF_009905375.1. Lineage (NCBI taxonomy): Eukaryota > Viridiplantae > Streptophyta > Magnoliopsida > Apiales > Apiaceae > Apium > Apium graveolens. The sequence goes on from NC_133654.1 coordinate 43,600,306, forward strand.
AATTTCAATAGATGCATCCTGTTGAGAGAATGCCTCTAGTAACTGTTCATTGGCCATTTCAAAGTCCATGTCCTGTTGGGAGGACAAGGATGGGCTTTCAGATGCCTCAGAATATGTTCTTCTTTTCTTAGGAGGAGGCAGAGCTGAGGGTTCACTCATATTTAACAATGTACTACTTCCTAGAAATCTTCTGGGTAACATTTTAGACAGTGGGGGAAAGGTTGAGATAGAATGTGACTCTGTGTTTGGCTCTATGACCTGGGATTGAAGCTGTGGTTCTACAACTTCCTGGTCAGCCCTATCAACCACTGGGGGTCTTTCAACAGAAGTAGGAAGAGAGTGAGAGTGAGGAATTACTACCTGTAATGGAAGAGCCTGGGTGGCTTGAACCACTGGAGGTTGAGGTTGCTGTTCATGGCCGGGAAGATTGAAAATAGGTAAAGGAATATAAGTGGCCATGAAAGCAGATACAAGTACTGGAACTTGCATGAATTTGAAGGTTGTGTCTTGGCGAGTGTAAATCTTTTTGCTAACTGGAGGGGGTTCGGTTACTGCAGAGTTAGCAAAAAGGGCTTTGTGTTCAGGTGAGAGAAGATGATCTGCTATAAGCATGAGAAAACGAGCATAGTAACATGATACCCTACGATTTGTAGAATGATCACGTAAAGCAGAAGTTAGACGTCTCAAGAGAATGGGAAAAAGTAGTTTGCCAAAATTGATCCTTTGATTGAAAACAACCGCAAGACCAATATACTGCAGAGTGGAAGTGATGTTATGAAAATTGGATTTTGTGCAGTTGGCAAGCACTTTGGAAAGTGTATCGAAGAAAATATCCCATTCAGACACCAAATTTTATTTAGAAAGTTTGGTTAAATTGATCACCCCCTGATAGTGAATAGCATTGAAAAAATTTGAGATATCATTTTCAGAGGGTAAATTACAGAAATTGTCTAGTGGAAAATTTAACGCACGATTGACGACTGTTTCATCAACTACATACTGTGTGTTTGCGACGGTGAATGAAAAAGATTTTGAATCATCGGCCACAGTAGAGGTTGTGCAAATCAGTCTAAGTAGATCGACGTTTAACATCACATTTGATTTAATAGCAGAGCTAACAATCGAATGGTCATTTAAAAATCTAATCCATGGCTTAAATTTTTCAACATCACATTTTTCCGGATTAAAATAACCAACCAGATTATGCGCGACAATTTGGAAATTGAGAGCCATTTAAAATAATAATCTACAATTTCACTATACACTTCTACTTAGATTAGAATTCTACTACTTCATCTTTTACCATTATTCTCTTCATTACTCATATAGCCACGGTACTACATATATTATCCAGTATAATTCATATATTATATACAACTATATACAATCCTACATCACCTACACAAGCTATAACATCTCCAATACTTAATTTCTATAACTATACACAAGAACGTGGTGTCGGGGACATATTTTCCATAATTCTTGTATTAAATCTTCCTGTAATATCTTGTAATCCTCTTCATATGATTATAGTGGAATTATTTTAGTTGCGTATCGTCCCACCCGCGGTTTTTACACTTTCACGAGGGTTTTCCGCGTCACCATTTGCTTGTGGCGATTACTTTTATCGTTCTTATTCTTACTTTCTTGCTTTAATTACTTAAACACTAAATCGTATAGAGTTAGCTTTTAACCCACAAATTTTGGTAAAAATAAGTAATAAGTTACTTGTTTTAAGATTTCCCAAACGTGCACAATATATTCTATGATCTATGACTTGTCCTTAACTCATATTACCCTTATAGCTATGTATATTCTTTCAACTCAATTTTTTTACCAAGGATTCCTGTTTAGCCTCAAAATCATCATGAATAAACATTGGTTAAAGTTCACTTTGTTCAGAACGGTGGTAATAATAATGGGCTAGTATTTCAGGGAATTGGTTTATAATGCCCCACATACTATTCATATAAGTAACATCTCTTGATCTATAAATATAGCCATAAGATACATCCTCTGTTAGAGATAGTCCATCCTCCTCAGATAGGTATGAAAATGTTAGGTCACACACACTGTGGAAGGGGGTTGAATACAGTGTATAATAAAATCAAATCGAATTAAGAACACAAGTATGTAACAAAGAATAATCTTATTAAAATAGTATTGCAATGGAACCGTTCTCTCTCAGTGATGAACATATATCACGAGAGCTGCTAGGGTTACAATGAATAATATTCTCGATAATGATAACACATCTAGTATAAACCCTATGTTGTGTTTATATACCACACAGTTACAAGATAATCTTCTAATTGATATCGAATATAAGTTTGCATCCTAAAATATATCAATTAATTATCTTTTCCTCCAAGTCTTCTATTCTTCATAGAATTCTTCTCCATGCATATCTCTTCTTTTTTTTAGTCTTGATCTTCTTTCCTTTCAATCATCCGCCTTCCTTATCTGAAAGTCTTCTTAAGTCCTGATATTATCTCCTAATGAATATCTTTTGATATCTTAAGTTCTGATAACTTAAGTTTTGATATCTTAAGTTCTGACTTCAGTATAAATACTGATTTCCAGTTAAGTCCTGATTTGTCCTGTTAGTCAAGATCTGAAAACTAGACACAAATCACTATTAGACATGACATCACAAATATATCTAATAATCTCCCCCAACTTGTAAATTAGCATAATATACAAGTTCAATAGATAGTTGATGATGTTAAAAACATTAAGTACAAATGCATATGAGAATTTGACTAGATAACTACAACTCATAGTCCTTGTAGCTTTTACCATCCTTAAAGTCTGATATCAGCTTTAGCCTGTATATACTTCATAATTTAACAGTTGTAGTCCTTGACTTGGCTTCAGTGTGTGATCTCTCGAATGTCAGGAGTTGTTCTGAGATAGTTCTTCAAAAGAGTTCTCTCAGCATATTCAAGTTCATTTATCATCGTCATTTTAGCATCTTTAAGTTCAACTGTATCTTCTCCTGTCTGAAAGATAGCAGCCCTGAGATCATTAATCTTTGCTTTCCTTATTTCCTGATCCAATCTGATCAGATAAGCTTTGTCAGACTCCTGATTAAATTCCAGTCCCTTAATACCAAAAAATGTAGTGATTTTGGCAGTATTAGGCTTCATCTCAACTAGTTCTCCATTGTGAGCTCTGTACTTAGGATAGTATGGCCTGTCAGACTTTACAGAGTATAATTTCTTCTGTCTTTCAATATCAGACCTTATGTATCTGGCAGCACCATCTGTTGATGTAACATACCAAAATCCGGGGTCAAGATTTGGTATCACTAAACAATTATTACATAAAATAAAGAAATAAATAAATAAATAACCCCTTAAATCTGGATCGTTTACAGGTTATGGTATGAAACAAGAATCTAATCTTCTACAACTCACCACAACTAGAATACAAGTGTAAATACCTTTGAACTAATGCTCTTATCACATTCTTTTAACACCTTCAACCTCTCGCAGCGAAAATTTCTCTAACTTCTGCTATCTATCAAAGCTATTCACTTTTATCCTTATATGTTTCTGGCAGAAATAAGAATTTACAAAGCAAGAGTGAGCCAAAAATGCCCAGCAAGTATGTAATTTGAGTTTCAAACATTAATATCAAAGAAAAATTCCGGACAAAATCTTAAAACAATTTTAAACCATTCTATTTCTTTTGAGTGAGTGAGCGAATAAACGTTGGCTGTCACCAGCCTTTAACTAAAATCCAAAAATGACAAGCAATTCCTCGATTCATCTCCTGAATCAGGGTTTTGTCCGGTTTTTGGAATCATAAAACCATTCGAGAGAGAATGCCGTTCATGGCGATCAACAATAAATTAGACTGGACACTAGTTCGCATCTATATTCTGCTGATCAGTCAGAATATAATGCAAATCTATATCTCAATATATAGATCCAGTCGGGTCCCCAGGCACTACGGCCCATCTCGAGGCACCAGTCATCCCGGTCCTCAGGATTAAGACACACTTAATCCCCAAAACATCATCATTATCTAGCCCATGGAGTATTTTGATGTCAAATCATTTTGAATTCAAAACATCCCAACTCAGGGTTCGCAAATAACCCGAAAAAATGGGTATTTGCTCAAGAGAGCAATCGAATTGCAGGAACAAGAATAAAAGAATCATGCATAATATGAGTAATTGCAGCGAAATGTAAAACATTTAGCTATTCTGAAGTTAGAATAGGAACAAATAATTTGTTACAGTATTTTAAAAGAAAAATCCAGAATACTTGCAGTATTTAAAAGAAAGTTTGGGAATACTTGCCTCAATAAGCTTTAATTTCTATTACAAGTTGACTTTGGTTCGACTTGGACGTTCGGCTCTATCGTCAAACTACTATCCTATTCTGGATACGATCCCAACATTCAGACCCTTCAGTTGGAACTTCGTTGATCTCGACGTCTAATCACTAGATCGTTCTTAGTCCGATGTCAATACTCAGGTTTCACGTCTAGGACCTACAGGGTTAAAATACCCTAATTCAGATAATCGTCTTGCTTAACATAAATCATTAACCTATTCTACCCATACGATTTCATAGCCCAACTCATATTTATATGTATTATAGAAATACACTTAACAATTAGGGTTTACATCTTAAAAACTCGGTTCGATCTTTAATTTCAGAAAATACGTATATTTATCGTTTTGAAAAATAGGGTAATCGATTATTCACAAAATATCTCGTCACATCACGTAAATAGGTTTCATAAAGTTCAATTATATCCTTGTTCGACATTTCCGACAATTACAGGTTACGTTTCCGTATTTTCAGAATTAATTTCCCCGAAAATCGGGCAACGTTTCCTCTATTTATCCGCCTACCCGTCGAATCATTTCGACGTCAAATTCACAACCAACAACAACAATATCCAATCCAATTTGCAATCCCAAACACCATTACAGTTTCAATTATTAATTATTATCATTCGTACTTTTACGTTTTTGTTTTTATTTTTTGTTTCACACATATATTTTTATCGAACTAATTTTATTTAAATAATAAATGTAGCACTCAGATAAAGATCATCATTGCCCACCGTCGGCTCGCCGAGGCTCATCGCCGACGGCGGTGAAATTCGCGGGTACCCATTTATTCGGGTTTTCAACGCGGACCCCACCGATTAAAATAATATTCCCCATACAAAAATGAATTTTATTTCATGAATACTAATCAAAATTTTCTACAGAAATATAAAAATCCCAATTTAATATTCGCACAACAGCAACCGGAGTATGGACGGAAAATAGGCCGGAAAAAGAACAGGGAAACCAGACAGTAACACAGATAACAGCAAACAGAAATCATTCCACCACCAACACGCCCAACCACGCGCGGGCGGCCGGATTACGAACAAACCAGGCAAAATCACAGAGCAGAAGCACAACACACGTACACGACTATATATATATATATACAACATATATACACAAAGCCAGACACGAACAGCGGCACACGCGCCACCACCTCGCCGGGATGGCGACGGGCGGCGGCGAACAGTGAAGAAACAGAAGCATAAGGAAATTACCCGAACTTGCAATCACCCAATCAGAACAACGAAGTGAAACAAAAGAGAAGGGGAGAAAGAGTTCGGTAGAGATTGAGAAAGAAAGACGAGAGATATTTGGGAGAGGTTGGAGAGAGAGCCGAGAGGAACGAGAGAGACAACAGGGGGGTGGGGGAATTTGGGGGTAGCATTAGGTTTTTTATTTTTATTATATTTTTTTCTTTTTTCTTGTCTGATTTGTTACGTATTTAACGATATCATGATATAATGTGTGAATAACGGTAACTCACAATATCGTTTAAAATAATTTTTAAATTTTATAAATATTATGAAACAAATAAAACATCAATTTCGTAATTTTTAAAGTATTTTTGAATTTAATACAGAATTTACACTTAAATGCGATCAGAAAATCATTTAAAGATAAATGATCAATAAAATATTGATTTCTAAATTTTTTAAACTCCTAAAAATAATAAATAACATTATAAAGCAACAAGAATAATTTTAGAAACAATTTTAGCATTTATGAAAAGAAATATTCAATAAAAATCATTTTAAAAACAAAATTAATTTATACAGCTCGATAAGTAAATATAAAATTAATCTTCGCGTCCAACAAATCACAAACAATTTATGATACAGCAACACAAGTCTGACAGAACCATCACATATCTTATTTATTTAATAATTTCATAATTACATTTACACATCAGATCCGAAAATAGGTTACTTAGCCGCTAAGTAACTAAAAAGACGATACGATTTTAATACCATAATTGGATAATTATCAAAACAGAGCTTCCTATAAAATACTTTATACGAAATTAAGGTGATAATGTCTCGCCTTTTGAGACTATGAATTCTTATCGATATATAAAATGATTTGTGTATCGAAAATTTCACACCGGAACTCGTACAGGTCAAACCGTACCCCGGATCGAAAAAGTCAAAACATGAAAAGTGTTCAGAATTATCAGATTAGGTTAGAAAGGAGTTTTCGGAAGAGTTTCGGGTTGTAAAAATGTAAAACGATTGAAGTGGGACGATTTCTGATTCTAAAAATTAATTTTATAATTATGTACAATAATAATTATTAATTTTATAAATCCTTATAAAATCATATGCTAATTCAAAAATTACCAGAAAAATACCAAAATTATCCATATTTAATTCTGGATAATTAAAAAAATTAAAATATCTTATTTTTATCAGAAATAAACATCCAAATATTAATATCAATTATCAAATCATTCACCAAAATTCACATTAAATCATATAATAATTATTTATTGATAAAAATAAATACATACTATTTCCCAGGCGTTACAGTTGATCTGTTATTCACTTGAAGTAGAAATAACACATGTTGCAATTCTTCAAAGTACTTCAAACGAATATCATCCTTTCTTATCTGGAATACCCTCCCATCTATCATGAAATATAGCATGATATCTTCTTTTAGCACAGAGTGGTAGACCATTTGTACAGACTCCAATTGATTCAATCTTTCAAGAATTGTTCCTACTCCTGGTGCACTTAAGGAAGTTGGATCATTGGTAGTGTTGTGTATTCTTCTTTCATTAGAACTACCCAATCCTGATTTGTCTTTAGCTTCCTTTCCTAGAATAACTCTTGCTTCAAAACTACTTGATGTAGTCTTCAAAGGTTGAGTAGATTGTTGAGCTTTAGTGAACCCAGGTACCAAAACTATTGATGGTTTAACATGAGCAATGTCAGAGGTTAATTCTTCTTTATCATCTGATATCAAGACAACTTGAGCTCTGTCAGAGGTTGCTTGCTTCATTTTCATATCAGAACTTACTATATATTGACTCTGAACAACTTGAGCCATGTCAGAGGTTAATTGAGAAATCTTCTTTTTCTTCAGAGTAAGACTAGTATCTTCTTCAGCAATTATTTCTTCATCCATAGTTGACACATAGATTTTTACAGAATCATCAACTTTTGCTTTATCCTTGAACCTTGGATCTACCTCTATTTGTGATTTGGCTTTGGATTCGGATTTGGTTGCCTTAGAGTTTGTTTTCTCTTTATTCACAATGCCCTTAGGCTTTGGAGGTTTCTTTGCAGTAATAGAAGCTTTAGACTTGGATTTGACATTTTCTGCTTTAAGTCTGGCTTCTTCTTCCTTCAGACTTTTAAAGTCCATTCCTGGATTGACTTTGAGAAATAGTCTTTTTGAAATTTCTTCATCCAGCTTCTGTATCTTGGGGTCTTGATAGTAGACTGTTGTTTCCTTCCCCTTGAGCTTCAGTGTCTGCATAAACTTCTGTGATTCCTGACTCTCACCTTGTATCAGAACATCAGACTTAGTCAAAACTTGTTTATCAAAACTTATTCTTCTATCAACATCAGAGCTTGATCTCTATGTTGAAGTTCCTGCTTTCCTAGATGAAGAGCCTTTGCCTTGACCATGACCTCTACCCTTTTTAGAGTTTCCCTGGTCATCATTTCCATCATCCTTTTTCTTCAATGCTAAATCAATAGAGCATTTGGACTTAACAACCTTATCCCCCTTTTTGGCATCATCAGGTAGTAGGAGAGAGAGAAGTAGTTCCACTGAAGATTGGATTTCATTTAGTTGAACTTGTTGAGAAGCTTGATTCTTTAGTACTTCAGCAATCTGAGCTTGTTGTTTCACCTGAGCTTTCTCAATAGCCTCAACTCTGTTAAAGGCAAACTTGAAAAATCCGTTCTTATCCAGTTTTCCCACTAAACAAATGATTATTACTGTCTTTATCTCACTTAAACAAATATTCTGATAAAATCTAACCGTTCAAGTATTGACCAAAAATAAATCAAGTAAATAAATACTGCCACGTCAGCATCAGAACTTGATAATTATCAGAATTTAAAAGTCATCAGATTATGGCTTCTGTACTCAAAAAGTGAACGTTTATTTCTTTAATTCTTCACATAAATACTGATATGGTTTCCTCAGAACTTAATCATCAGAACTTGTCCTCAGAGTTTATGCAACTGACACTTAAACTGTTCATCTAAAACAACATTGATCACCACAGTAATTTTCATCATTCATATGGAGTGTAAGTGTGTGCTTTAAGCTAAATATCAGACAAAGAGTAAAGTCTGATTCACTTCAATACATCTTAGAAATAAGGCATAACTAAGAACTTTACTCAAAATCTGTCATTAGTCTGAAGTCTACTATAGAATGAGTTCATGCATGAGTCCACCTCAACTGTTTTGTGCTCATTTTATGCATCTTTTGAAATTCCTTTTTACAGTGGCTTCTCAGTGTAAGTGAGTCACGACTGCTTATCAGAATTTATGTTATTATCAGAGTATTTCTCCAGTAATCAGAGAATGTGAAAAGTCACCAAGAAAATTTTATTTTGCTTTTCTAATGCATATTACTTAATACCAGCAATGCACTTGGGTCTTCCCTTCAGCATATATTTTTCTCTAGATCTCAAAGGAGTACCTGATATTTATTTCTTTTTTTTACTTTTTTCTTTTGATAAGTGAGGCTTATCAGCACTTAGTACATCCATAAGATTTACCAACATCAGAACTTAACAGATAAGAAGCACTATTCTAGTTTTTGACTTAGTAATAAGATACACAAAGTAAACCTAACCAAGCTCAATATCAAAATTTTCTTGTGTTAAAAGATTTTAACATAAACAATTACTTCAAACATGGGATCATTAGTATATTAGAGACTACTAGGTCAGCATCTAGCACAGTTATCCTCATTGGATTGAATAGTCACGTAAACATTCATATCACTATCAGAGTTTAGAAATTCATATCAGACAACAATCAGCACTTAAGTAAATTTCAATTTAAGCACATATTACATAAAGATAGTAATATATGTAAATACTGATCATAAAGTCTGATGTATTAGAACATAAATTAAGCAGATTTAGAGAAAGAACCTGAAACCATTCCAAGTTCATTTACCAATCTTGTAAAAGTAGCTTCACACAGAGGTTTTGTGAATATATCTGCTAGTTGTTGATCTGTTGGAACAAAATGCAATTCCACTATACCTTCCATCACATGTTCCCTTATGAAGTGGTACCTAATGCTGATGTGCTTTGTCATTGAGTACTGAACTGGATTACCTGTCATAGCAATAGCACTGTGATTATCTTAGTAAATAGGGATTTTAGAAAATTCTAACCCATAATCCAGTAACTGATTCTTCATCCAAAGAATCTGTGCACAACAGCTTCCTGCAGCAATGTACTCTGCCTCTGCAGTTGATGTGGAAATTGACTTTTGTTTCTTGCTAAACCAAGAAACTAATCTGCCTCCAAGAAATTGGCAGCTTCCACTTGTGCTTTTCCTGTCAAATTTGCACCCTACAAAATCTGCATCTGAGTAACCTATTAGCTTAAAGTTTGATTCCCTAGGATACCAGAATCCTAGAGCAACTGTACCCTTAAGGTACTTGAAAATTCTTTTCACAGCAGTTAAGTGAGGTTCTCTTGGATCTGCTTGAAATCTTATACAAAGACAGGTAGCATACATGATATCAGGTGTACTTGCAGTTAGATAGAGTAATGAGCTAATCATACCTCTATAATCAGTAATATCTACTGATGTACCAGTATCCTTATCCAATTTTGTTGCAGTGGCCAAAGGAGTGGATGCACTTGAACAGTATTGCATTCCAAATTTCTTCAACAAATTTTTGGTGTACTTAGATTGACAAATAAAAGTTCCTTCTTCATTCTGCTTGACTTGAAGGCCCAGAAAATAGCTAAGTTCTCCCATCATACTCATTTAATATCTTGACTGTATTAGCTTGGCAAACCTTTTACAAAGTCTGTAATTTGTAGAACCTAAAATGATATCATCAACATATATCTGCACCAAAGTAAGTCCTTGGTTGAGATAAAATAAAGTTTTGTCAATTGTCCCTCTGTTAAATCCACTTTCCAGAAGAAACTGAGCTAATGTCTCATACCATGCTCTTGGAGCTTGCTTAAGGCCATAAAGTGCTTTATCAAGTCTGTAGACATGATTAGGAAATTTTGAATCTACAAAACCTGGAGGTTGTTCAACATATACTTCTTCTTCCAATTCTCCATTAAGAAAAGCACTTTTTACATCCATTTGAAAGACTTTAAACTTTTTGTGAGCAACATAAGCCAGAAATATCCTTATGGCTTCCAATCTAGCAACTGGTGCAAATGTTTCATCATAATCAATTCCCTCATGTTGAGAATATCCTTTTGCAACCAGCCTTGCTTTATTCCTTGTAATTATTCCATCACTATCAGTTTTATTTCTGAACACCCATTTTGTACCAACAACTGATCTGTTCTTTGGTCTTGGCACTGGGGTCCATACTTTATTTCTTTCAAATTCATTTAACTCTTCCTGCATTGCTTGCACCCAATCAGCATCTTGAAGAGCTTCTTCCACTTTCTTTGGTTCAACATGAGAAAGAAAAGAATGATAGAGACATTCATTTGATGTTGCTGTTCTAGTTCTAATACCTACTTCAGGATCTCCAATAATCAAGTCAGGTGTATGTGCTTTAGTCCACTTCCTTGCAGATGGAAGGTGATCTCTAGAACTGGATGCTCCCCCATGATCCATGCTGTCTCCATCAACATTTTTTGATGCCCCCCCTGAAATTATGCTCTCTGAGTTGGATTCTTCAGAATTTGAGTTTCCAGAATTATCAGAACTTGGCCCATCAGAGCTTGATGAATCATAATTTGAGTTTCCAGAATTATCAGATATTGGCCCATCAGAACTTGATGAATCAAAACTTGAAGAGCCTATTCTAGGTTCTGATGCTTCTTGAGATGTGGTTGGATCTTCAATATGCTCCCCCTGCGCAGGTGCATTTTCCTTTGGCGTAGTCACCACAGTTTTAATAACATCAGAGTTTAACCCATCAGAGATTGCAATATCAGGATTTAGACTATCAGAATTTACAGAATCAGAATTTAAAACTTCATTCTCAAATCTCAGCTGATCATGATCATTGAAATCTTCAAGTCCAGTAATCTTCTTATCATCAAAAGAGACATTGATAGATTCCATGACAACCCTTGTTCTTAAATAGTAGACTCTGAAGGCTTTTGTGGAAAGTGGATATCCAACAAAAATTCCTTCATCGACTTTTAGATCAAATTTGGATAGCTGTTCAAGATGAGTCTTAAGAACAAAACACTTGCATCCAAATACATGAAAGTACTTCAGATTTGGCTTCTTTTTCTTCACCATCTCATATGGTGTCTTTCCATGCTTGTTGATAAGTGTCGCATTCTGAGTAAAACAAGCAGTCTGCACAGCTTTAGCCCAAAAGTAGGTTGGTAACTTTGCTTCATCAAGCATAGTTCGTGCAGCTTCAATAAGAGTTCTATTCTTTCTTTCAACAACTCCATTTTGCTGTGGAGTTCCAGGAGCAGAGAATTCCTGCTTTATTCCATAGTCTTTGCAGAACTCTTCCATAATCATATTCTTGAACTCAGTGCCGTTATCACTTATTATGATTTTCACAGAGTCTTTGACAAATTTATCCAGTTGTTTGACATGTTCAATCAAGATAGATGCAGTTTCACTTTTTGTGTTCAAGAAATACGCCCATGTGTATCTGGTAAACTCATCTACTATGACCATAACATATTTCTTCTTTACAATAGACATGACATTTACTGGACCAAATAGATCAACATGTACTAGGTGATAAGGCTCAAGAATTAAAGATTCAGTCTTGCTCTTGAATGAAGATTTTCTTTGTTTTGCCTTTTGACATGAATCACAAAGGCCATCAGGAGCAAATACTGATTTTGGAAGTCCTCTCACAAGATCTTTCTTGACTAGTACATTTATATTATTAAAATTTAAATGAGAGAGTTTCTTGTGCCAATCCCAACTTTCTTCAATTGATGCTCTGCTTAACAGACAAATTACAGAACCATCAGAACTTGTTGAAAGCTTGGTTTCATAAATGTTACCATGCTTGTATCCTTTCAGAACAACTTTGCCTGTAGATTTGCTTACAACTTCACAGTGTTCTTCAAAGAAATCCACATGATAACCTCTATCACAGATTTGACTAACACTTAGCAGATTGTGTTTAAGTCTTGAGACTAGAGCTACTTTTTCAATGATGGCATTTCCAAGATTGATATTGCCATATCCCAGAGTTTTTCCCATGTTGCCATCTCCATAAGAAACTCCTGGGATAGCTTTCTCCACAAAGTCTAATATCAGGGCTTTATTTCCAGTCATATGTCCTGAACATCCACTATCAAGAACTAGGATGTTTTTCCTGTTTCCCTGCAATCACAAAAACCACTAATGATTAGTTTTAAGGACCCAGACTTGCTTGGATCCTTTATCCTTATTAAGTTTGTTAGCATTTGCAGCGGATATAATTTCAGTGTTTATGCTAACATGCTGTTTATCAGAATTTACAGTATCAGACTTTGCATCAGAACTTACATTAGAAGGAATAATGCTAACTTTATTTAAAGAAGGTTTTATTTGATAATAATAATAGTACAAACTATGATATTCCTTACAAGTATAAATGGAATGCCATAAACTACCACAATGAAAACAAGGATTTTGTGGCTTAAACCTAACAGACTGACTCTTAACTCCTGACTTAGAAGGTAAGGAGTTTATATTCTTATTCTTCCTACAAAAAGAAGCCAGATGGTTAGAATTTCCACAGTTATAGCATTTCTTTCTAGGAGCATTAGGAACATGCATATAATTATTGCTTTTATTCACACCTTCCTTTCCATTCCTATTTTTCCTAGGTGGATTTACCTTGTTTACATTCTTAATCTCTTTCAGCTTATACTTAAGTTGCTTCTTTGTCATTAAGCCTATGTTAACTTCAGCTGGTTTATCCTGTTTTAATTTGTCAGAAATTGACTCTACCTTAACTTCTGTCTCAATATCTTTCATCTTTTCAGAATCAGACTTTATAGTTTTAGTTACAAACTTAACAGGATTTACCCTTGGCTTAACAGTTTGTTTAACAACAATTGGCTTAATTTGTTCAGTTCCTAATTCACTTTTATCATCTCCATAACCTAAGCCCTCTTTCCAGTTTCCACTACTTAGCAAATTTTAAGTTGTTCTGCCAGAGTTAGTCCAAGTCCTAATAATCTCTCTTTCCTTTTCTAACTCAGTTGTTAGAGATTGATTCAATTTTAACATTTCATCTCTAACATAAAAAGTATCATCTCTTTCTTTCTTAGTTTGATGGAACATAACTAACTCCTTTTCTAAATAGTCATTCCTTTTCTTAAAAGCCAGATTTTCAGAAGTTAACCTGTCACATATTAAAGTCTGATCTCTATAGCTAATGAATATAGTTTTAAGATAAGATCTCAACTCAGTAATATCATCAGTATGAAAAGCATAAGTTGTTTGAGGTACCTTTAACTCAGCAACTTCAGAATTGCTATCAGCATTTGCCATCAAGGCATATTCACCTCATTTTCAGAATCTGAAGTGTCTGTCCAGCTTTTCTTCTTTATGACAAGTGTCTTGCCTTTGTCACTCTTTCCTTTCTTACAATCAGGAGATATGTGGCCTTTATCACCACAATTGTAGCATTTAACATTTGAGTAATCTCCTCTGTCAGACTTTCCTTCTTTGCCTTCAGATTTTCTGAATCCCTTCTTATCAGAACTTCCACTTTTCCTGGAAAACTTCTTTCCTCTTCTAAATTTCCTGTAGGCTATCTTTGTGATACCCTTCACCATAAGAGCACACAATCTCATCATCTCTTCATCAGCATCCATCTCAGATAGACTTTTAGTTTCTGAATTCTCATCACTATCAGAACTTGATGACTCAGTATCAGACTTTGTGATGAGTGCCTTTCCTTTGCCTTTCTTTGAGGCAGCCACTTTGGGGGATTCCTCCTCAGCCTTAAGAGCAACTGTCCTTGACTTTCTCCCATGTCTCTTGCTTCTTTGATCCATCTCAAGTATATGAGTTTTGAGCATTCCATAAATTTCATCAAGAGTAGTTTCATCAAGAGCATAGTTGTCTCTTATAGTAGTTTCCTTCAAACACCAACTTTTAGGAAGAGCTAAAAGGAATTTAAGATTAGAATCTTCAAGATCATATTCCTTATCCACCAGTGACAGATCATTCAAGAGTTTGACAAATCTGTCATATAAACCAGTTAATGACTCATCAGATTTTGAGTCAAAGTGTTCATACTCTTGAGAGAGTATAGTCCTCTTGTTCTCTTAATTACATCAGTTCCCTGGCATCTTGTCTCCAAGGCATCCTATATCTCCTTTGCAGTCTTGCAGTTGATTACCCTGTTTGACATGACATTATCAATGGCACTATGCAGCAAATGCCTTACCTTTGCATCCTTGGCAATAGATGAGATATCTTCAGCTCTATATTCACTTTTCTCCTTTGGTACGGTATTTGCTGGCTGATCTGCAACTACAACAGAGAGCTTGGTTGGATTATGTGGTCCTTCTTTACTTCTGTCAAGGTATCCTGGATCTGTAGCTTCCAGAAACATAGTCATCCTCACTTTCCATATGGGATACTCAAAAGGTCTCAGTATGGGAACCCTAATAGTCTCATATCGACTGTAGATTTGAGTCTTTGGAGTTTCTTCAGTTTTGATGGGATTGGTTGGAGTTTTTTCTTCTTCAGACATGATTTTTTTGGATCTTTACTATATATGTGTTAACAAAGAGGCTCTGATACCACTTGTTAGGTCACACACACTGTAGAAGGGAGTTGAATATAATGTATAATACAATCAAATCGAATTAAGAACACAAGTATGTAACAAAGAATAATCTTATTAAAATAGTATTGCAATGGAATCGTTCTCTCTCAGTGATGAACAAATATCACGAGAGCTGCTAGGGTTACAATGAATAATATTCTCGATAATGATAACATATCTAGTGTAAACCCTATGCTGTGTTTATATACCACACAGTTACAAGATAATCTTCTAATTGATATCGAATATAAGTCTGTATCCTAAAATATATCAATTAGTTATCTTTTCCTCAAAGTCTTCTATTATTCATAGAATTCTTCTCCATGCATATCTCTTCTTGTTTTAGTCTTTCCTTTCAATCGGCCGCCTTCCTTATCTGAAAGTCTTCTTAAGTCCAAATATTATCTCCTAATGAATATCTTCTGATATCTTAAGTTCTGATAACTTAAGTTCTGATATCTTAAGTTCTGACTTCAGTATAAGTACTGATTTCTAGTTAAGTCCTGATTTGTCCTGTTAGTCAAGATCTGAAAACTAAACACAAATCACTATTAGACATGACATCACAAATATATCTAACAGACAATAAATGAGATAGTCAATCCTTATGGTTGGATGATGTCATCCTCCCCTAATCCCTCCTAAGTTTGATCCTTGATCGCTTATTTATTTTACGGTTCGCTTAACTCTCGCTCTCGTTAATCGTTTGAGTGATCATATCCGGGATCTTATCATTAGGGTTCCCGAACCCTACTAACTATCTTATATATATTTAATAATCCTCTGTTATAATCTTTAATTTTAATTCCTTTTCATCTCATTATCTTATACTTAATTATTTCGGTATCTGGGGGATTTTCGGGAAAATCAAAGTGTTCGAATTCGAATTCTAACGATCTTTACATACACTCATACTTTATGGAGGACGAATATGATCTCAGAATATCCATAATAGAATCGCTATATAGGTTGGTCTGATAATTTTTATTAATCAATAAAATCAATACAAGTTATTATTCATAAGGATTACAAAAATTCCAAAATTTGGGGTTATTACAATATATCACACAGCTACAATCAATCTCTATCAATTACAAGATATGTTACAATATAATTTATCTACTTTCTATACATATCTAAATCAACAACTACGATCCTATAAATCAACAAATTCTGATATATCCCGCAGCTTTGACTTATCCAATCAGATCCTAACAGTCTTCATATCCTGACAGCTTAATACATCCTGACTGTCAAACAGATCCTGATTGGCTACTCATCCTGATGACTTAAACTAAATACTCGTAAATAGTGTGCTCGCAATTTTTTTTATTAAACCCCAAGATTACTACATAAACTTCTTTTACCGATGTCAAAAATTCGGGTTTTTATATACGCCATAGTCCAATCTTTAGAAAATGAGTTGAGGGAATTGATGTCCTTCTTGATTCAACTCTTTATTTCACATGGTCCGGGTAATCACAACAACTGATGGCGTAATAACCAGAAAAATTAGTTATTTTCTAATCACACAATAAAGATCCACTGTATAGAATATATTTGGATATTATAATTATTCACTATCTATCGAAAAACGGAATTATTTCTAGGAAAACAATTATAAGAATATCATACTTTAAATAAACAAATGATTATATGCATACAATGTCTCTGAAGAATGATAATAAAAATAATCTAAAATCTCGAGTATATAATCATTCATCAATTCCGAACTTAGAATTGAAAAAGGTACTTCCATAATTGTTAGATAATGAATCACACACAGAGGAGGGGGGTGAATGTGTGTTTGTGTTTTTCTGCTTTTCTTGAAGTGTTTTTGATGGTGAACAAAGTAAATTAAAATCTTGTAGTAAAATGTGGTAGTTTCGAATTACAACTTAAAACAAAGAATCACAAGAATAAACTAGATCCTCTTCGCCTTGATTGAATTGTGCTATACGGTCTTCTTATGCCTTCTCCTAAAGCTCTGGAACGTCTTTTTTCTAAAAACGATCATACGTTTTTATTATATATGTTGTAGAATCAACAAGGGCTTCAAACTCTCAGAATCCAAGTAGAAGCGGCCGCGCTGCAAATCTCCATCTCGATGCGGCCGCGCCGCACGCTGAACTTCTGGAAAAAATACTGAATTTTGCTTTTCTTGATGGTTTGAGTTGGTGATCTACGAGCAATATTCCTAGACACACTCCTAGCAATAATTTAGCACCAAAACAATGCTAAATTACCTTGATTCCTGTTATATTCCTGAAATGCAAAAACACTACAAAACACATCAAAAACACAAGTAACTCGACTACAAAACACCAATTCAAGCCTTTTTAGAGCATAATAAGTGGACATAAATGCCACTTAACACAAACTTAGTCTGGCTGATGAAAATTTCATCACTTCTTTGACTAACTTGAAGTCCAAGAAAGTAACTTAATTCCCCCATCATACTCATTTCATATTCACTTTGCATAAGCTTAGAGATTTCATCCACATAAAACTGAACAAGGATCATATCACCACCATGCAGCTTATAGAAGCATGTCTTGTCTATTGTTCCTCTAGTGAAACTATGTTTAACTAGAAAATCTGTCAGTGTGTCATACCAAGCTCTAGGTGCCTGCTTTAGTCCATATAGAGCCTTGAGTAGCTTGTACATAAAATCTGGAAATTATGGATCTTCAAAGCCAGGAGGCTGTTGCACATAAACTTCTTCTTCGAACTCAACATTTTAGAAAACACTCTTGACATCCATTTGATACACTTTGTGTGGCGCCCTCCAAACCCGGGTCAGAAGTTTGGGGTCCACAACACAAACACAATATATCAACCTGTATAAGAAATATTATTTATACTGACCCTGCTTCACAAAACCACGGATCACAACAGGTTAAAGTATGAAAACAAGCCACAACCTTAAATTATTACATCGTACCAAACCCCAACTAATTTAACTTACAATTGATAATAAAATCATTCTTACAATCTAACTATCTCTTTACCGCATGAAACTTCTGCTAGCTCAATCCAACTCGACTGGAACCTTAGCCCGTACTTTGGACTGAGGAACTTCACTATCATCCATATTCTTTTCAACTGTAAAATATATAAAAGAATCGCAAGGGTGAGCTAACTAGCTCAGCAAGTCACGATAACGATAACTGAAGTTAAACAATGATCAAATGAGATGATTCAAAAGAATCAAGTTTCTTTTTAATTAATCATTAGAATTGGATATTCATTTTAAGTTTTAAAAACCAAGGTTAGGCTGCTGATCAGTCACGCACTAACCCCGAGCAAGCACACAGCACTGCTCTAATTACTGGATCCAAGGCACATATTGGCCTAACTTGACCATTGGTATGGTCTGACCACGAATCTGGTCCACATATATAAAAACTATCCAATCCTAAAGCAGTTCAATATGATAAACGATATAATTCAATAAAATAAGTTCATAATCAACGATAATTAAACACTTGAATAAAAGCATAAGGAGGCTTATGGATATCTCAAGGGGATTTCAGGGTATGTATAAGAAATGGTTTTCGATTTGTACCAGCATCCGGTATTAGGTCAGAAATGATTTTTCAAAGTATAGTTCTTTGATGTTATAAAGAATGATTGCAGTATAAAAGTTTTTGTGTTTTCAAACAATTTTGTTTCAGTGTTTGGTGTTTGGTAGTTATACCTTTGGGGAGTAGTATCATGTTGGTGTGATTTGATATCTGAGGTTCGACAAAGGATGGTTTCCAAAGAATAAGGCTTACGGCTCAAGATCAAGAAAGAATCAGGGTTCAAGGTTTAATAGTTTAAAGCACTTGCAGTATAAAACATGAATTATTTTGATAATTAGCGACATGTTACGAAATAGCTCGAAAACATTGGTAATATATCTTTGAAGAAAAGTTCAGGAATACTTGCCTTACAAGGCTTTACAACTACCACTAATCAACTCTGAGCCGACTTTGCTGCTCAGGCTCTAATGTCCAACCACTAAATCCTATTGGATTCGAATTCGACACTCAAGTCTCTCTGTTGAAACTTTACTGAGCTCGTCGACTGATCACTAGGTTATTTTTAGTCCATCGTCCACTTTCAGGTGCCCGACTATAACCTACAGGGTCGAAATACCCTATGTTAGACGTCCAAGTATGCTTGACATATCCTCGATACTAATTCTTACCCAACGATATTCAAATCCGACTCATAATTATGAATATTGTAATAACATACGCAACAAATAGGGTTCACATCTTAAAGATTGGTTTGGTGTTCGTTTTCGGAAAATATATACTCTTTATTTTACGAAATCAGGGTTATCGATTTAGAAAAATATTCCATCACATCGTATAAAACACACACACACATATATATATATAGTCATTCAATATCCCGATAATCATCGAATACGTTCCCGTATTTGCGTATTTCAGTTTCCCAGAAATCGGGCAGCGCCTCCTTTGTTTATTGGACTACCCGTCGAGCACAATATCGATGTCCAATCAATTCACAACAACTACAATGACAATCCAAATCACGATCCAATTGCACGAATCCCAATCACCAATATTATTTAACTATTACTCTTATTCGTATTTTATATTTTTATTAGTATTAGGACTCAGAATAAATTCATCACTGTCCACCGTCCACTCGTAAAAAGTCATCGCGGACGGCGGCAAAATTTCGCTGGTACCCGATTAATTCCCGGGTTTCCAACGCGAAATTTTGCCGATTAATTTAATTAAATTCCCGCATGACATCGATAACATCACGAATATTGACTCAAATAATTCCTGCAAATAAAAAGGAAATCAAATCAAAATGTATAACATCAACCCAACTGCACAAGTGGCCCAATACTGTTAGGCCCAAAATAACAGGCCCGAAAGTTCAGTCGTGCAAAACAATAGGAGAAGACAGGAGTAGAACCACGGCGCAACATGGCCAAACACGGCCACCGCCACACAATCGCAACACACACTAACACATACACACCACGAACACACACGTACACATACATACACACAACCATATATATATATTTATGCATGCTTATAATCTGGAAGCAGGGAAGAATCGAAAGAATCACCGGAAAAATCCGATCGGAACTTACTGGAAAACCAGAACCCGAGGAAGGAAATTGGGGAATTAGAGAGAAACGAAGGAGGAACAGGGAAGAGAAGAAACAGAGAGGAGAGATGGAGAGATTTTAAGAATGAAAACGGGAGAGACGAAGTAGCCGAGAGATTAAACTCGGAAGAAAAGGAAATGGATACTTTAATCTCTTAATTTCTGCTGTTATGCCACGTATTTGCAATTCCTGACACGTGTTAGAAAATAAACACGTAACCCTTGGGATAATTACGCCGATTCTGAAGCCCGAAGTTTAAAATTAACGAACCGAGCTACTCTTAAAACAATTTTAGAAAATTACGAAAATATTTTTAAAATGTTAGAAATATCCCGAAGTTCATAAAAACATGAATTTTGAAATTTTAAAATGATTTTTAAAATACACTTTATATCCGCTTTTATCAATGAAGCGAAACAACGAGCGCGTGAAATTAATCCCGAAAATTTCCAAAATAATTTAAAAATTCTAGGAATATTCAAAACTTAAATAAGTATAAGTTTCATAATTTTTGAAGAATTTTAGAGTTAAATATGGATTTTACAATTAAAAGCATTCAGAAAATCATTTAAAGATAAATAATTAATAAAATATTGATTTCTCAATTTTATAAAATCCTAAAAATAATTATTGTAATTGTAAAATCATAAAAATAATTTTAGAAACATTCCCAATATTTATGCAAATAAATTTTCACTAAATCCACTTTTAGAAGTGAAAACAATTCAATACGATCCCATAATTAATCGCGCGGACAATCCGATACACTATAAATCACATATGGATAATAATCAAACAACACATAGCGGTTAAAACCATCACACATATTTTATTTATTTAATAATTTCCATAATTGCACAATTAAATAATTCAAAAAGATTACACGAGTCGTTATATCCTTCCCCTCTTAAAAAGATTCTGTCCTCAGAATCTGGTCTCATTACACAAGTGAGGATATTTGTCAAGCATATCTGATTCTAATTTCTAAGTAGACCCTTTTACTCGAGGGTTCGAACGTACTGATAATAGGTAGGCACTCATTTCCAAGGACTTGCCTTTGACAATCAAGAATTTGGATTGATCACTATATACAGAACAACTTGGACAAGAGCCTCATTAGCTCCTGATCAATCACTTAATTTAAATCAGATACTTGTCATTTTTATCTTTAACAGATTAAACACGCTATAGGTACACACTGTTGTGACAGTAACATCAACTCATGGACAACCTTATCTATATATTTATCAATACCTCGAATGGTTCACCAATTTTTTTAGGACTTAACCTGTCTCTTCTACTTAGACTTATCAAGTCTTTTCAAGATGAAAATTGTACTAACACTACTGGTCCTATTTCTGTACTCATATTCTCTCTCGATATAATTTCGCCTTCTTTCTTTGTCTACTCCAAGCTGCTTCAATCAATATTACCTCGTTCTTGGTGTGCTGAATTAATTTAGAATTTGACAACTTTCTTTCTCTCACTTTATCTCAATAAAAATGAGGATCTACACTTGCATTCACATGAAGCTTGGTAAGGTAGCATTCCAAAGCTGACATCGATGATAAATAATTATTCCAGTGTTTTCTTAAAACTCACTTCTCCACATATCTTACATTTCCTACATCACTTCCGTACTTTAACTCTCCGTTGAAGGATGATAGGCGGTGCTCGTTTTCAACTTGGTTTCCAAACATTTAAACATCTTTTACCCTTTTTCATCAGTTAAGGATGAAAAGTAATCTCATATTTTCATGCACTGTTATTTTTAAATATTTGAACTTCAGATTTCACTCTTTCCAATTTGTTTATTAACTCCTTGGTGGTCTTAATTACATCCAATCCTTTCTGTCGGCTTAAAACATCCGTTACCATATAGTTTTGCTTAGGTGGTTGTTAATGGATTAATTCAGAATCTGTTGTTAATCTTAGTCAAAATTCCATCCTTGAAGACTCAACGTATAGTTGCTTTCCTTCTGATCTTTGGAGAAAAATCCTTGGGCATCCCACGCAGACTTTCTTATTCCTTAAGTAGCTCAGGATGTTATCAATAAATACAGTTTGCTTATCCAAGTACTCCTTATACACCACGTTCCTTAATTCCCTATAGCCACCTGATACACTCGTCATTTCACATAATATCACCAGAGCTTGCAATGCTCTTAACTCACTTTAATCGTAATCTCTGATATTTTCTCAGGTTGGATCTTAAGTTAATCTTCGAGATATAATATATTGCTTGAATTAGGTCTCGTAAGAAATTAATTCTTTATAGGGGTCACTTATTCTTATTCGTTGTTTTGCTAAATTCCCTCTTCACGATTCGCCTCTTGTAAAGTTACTTCCCGGGTCTGCCTTATCCACTAGGCTTTCCAATACTTCATCTTAATTCTTTGACATGTCCAACACCTCCTGATCTTTCTTGAAATTTCCTTCTTATATTTGGTTATCACTATTTTTTTTTAAATTTCCATATATCTTGACATCTCTTCAATGACTCAAATACTTAATATTGTTTTTCCCGGTGGGATCTCATTTCTTAATTCTTCTACTTGTAGCATCCAAGTGATGGAAGAAAATTTGGAGATATCGTGATCGTTCTCCTGGGCGCATAAATTTTCTTTTTCTAACTATTAACATCGTGATCCATTATCTTCTCGTAACATCTTATCTTTCCCTTTACCACTTCAACTGAAAGGTTACACTATTCATCTTTCTTCCTTTCTGGATTATGAACTTTAGCTTCCAATTCCAACTTTCAGAATTCTATAGCTAATTCCTCTGGTGTCGTCTCTCTGTTCTTTTCTCCTTTTTGCTTATCGTTTGCCACTACATTTACTTTCCCTCGTGAATACATACTTCAAACTCTTATGGTCCGTATAGATCTTACATCTTTTTCCATATTCATCATGTTTTTCCCCAATCTTTTAAAATAAATATTATTACTGTCAGTCCCAATTATGAATAGGAAACTTCTGTTCATAAGGTTTCGGTTGTCAGGGTGCATATATAGTAACGTTATTGTGCTGCATCAGCACACTTCCTACTCCCTTATGAGAAGTATCACCATAATTACTATACCTCCTTGATACTCTTGAAATGATAAAATAGGTGCTATAACCATTCTTTCACTTATCTCCGTAAAACTTTCTTTATCCTTCTCTACTTCATATAAACTTTTTGCTTCTCCTGGTTAACTTCGTCCAAGATATGGCAACTTCCAAGAAATCTTGCACAAATTTTCAATGGTAACCGGCTTATGATAACACTTCTTACTTTTGTTGGTGTTTCTGGTCTCTTTTCATTTATAGTAATTTTAACTTCTGCTGAATCTCTTTTAATCTTCTCTACATTGACTATTTATGCTAAAAACTGTATTTCATACAACTTCGTTCTTCTCCAACTTCCCGGTCATCATTAAATGCTTTGCATGGTCCTCCGTTGACTTTAAGTATCACAACTATAGCTTACCCGGATATTCCTTAAAGATTCTGTCCATCACGTTCAAATATTACTAATATATTGGTTAATCCAAATGACAATACGAGAACAGTACTTGGTTCTGAAAATTTATCTTTGATATATCCATAGGTTTAATCTTCAGTTGGTGAAATACCAAGTCTTAAATCAATCTCATAAAAGTACTTTGCTTCTTTCGTCTGATCAAACAAATCATTGGGTCGAGGTAACATGTACTTGCTTTTGATAGTAAATTTGTTGAGCTGGCTTTAGTTGACGCATAATCTCATTCTTCCATTTTCTTATTAACAAATAGTACTGGTACACTTTATGGGATACACTGGGTTTAATTGCTTCTTCTCCTAGCATTTCTTGCATCCGCTTTGCTAACTTCCTCGTTCTAACTGGTGCCATTTTAGATAAGGCCGTAATCACTAGTTTCATCTCAAGCGCTAAGTAAATCGCGAGCTTCTTTTCTTTATCGGGAAGAAAATTTTGGTAATTCGTCTGGAAATATATCTTGAAACTATAAAATCTTCAAATTCTGTTTACTCCTGACTTTTATTTATCTCATATTCACCGTAATGCTCACATCTTGATTACCGTAATCATCATTAACAAATTTTTTACCTTCTTTCATCTTCTGAACCTCATCACCTTCTCATTTGGCATCCTTAGAATTTATGTTTTCATCGCGACGGTCTGCCTGGACATCACGCTTTAATAGTTAATCCATTCCTTAGAATAATATCAAAACCTCTTATCTTTCATGATATCAATTCTTCACAACTTATTGCCAGGAATCTCAATTTCACCATTAGTACTCCCTTATTCCACACTTTCACATTCTTAACTTGTTAATCCTTTGATCCTAATCTTATCATCAAAACCTTGAGAGATAAGCAATTAAGTTTCTCTCACATCTTTTAATATTTTAACGCATAAGGTATTCACCCTAATCATCCATGTCATCACGTACGTATTCTGAGTAACATATTTCACAAGAAAATCACAATTTCTCGTTCTCGGAGACGTATTCCTTATTGGAGTAGATTTCCTTGACTCTTAGTGGATTCTTCACTGGGGCTAGTGATTTGTAATCCTCGTCATGTGCCCGTGTTTCCTTTCCATGCATAAGAGGTAGATGGAACTTTGTCCGCTTGATTAAGGATACGTTGATTTCTGCTTAAAAATCTCTTGCAAAGAACGACAGTACAACGAAGCAACTAGAAGGATTCACAATTCAACAAAATTGAAAGTTGAAAAGAAAGAAAAAAACAAGGATTTGAATATAAATGAGACAACCACATTGGTACTTAAGATGGCCAGTCTTTCATACTGAAAGGAATATGTCCTAAGTCCAATCATGTATTAGG
Organism: Apium graveolens; assembly: GCF_009905375.1. NCBI lineage: Eukaryota > Viridiplantae > Streptophyta > Magnoliopsida > Apiales > Apiaceae > Apium > Apium graveolens. The sequence continues at coordinate 43,625,588 of NC_133654.1, forward strand.
ATTTAGGAATAACTTCCTGTGTAATCTGTTTTGATTTCATTGATATTAATAAAAGACTTGTTTTGTTTTTATTACGGGCTTTATCTATTTAAGTGTTTAAATAAGATATACCATAGTTTAGAGTAAAGCTTTTTATGGATTATGATGAGATCATAATAGTGAGACCTAAAAGATGATAACTCTAAACTTAAATAGTTCCTGATCATAGGATTACTAACTGGTAATTAATAATCCGCAAAGATCGGTACATACTATGCTTGCTTCATTATGAAGGATGTCTGTTCTCATAGACATTTGTGTGGTGACACTATAGTTAGTATGTAGGTGCTTATTATAGAATAAGTTCACTGAACATGACTCGCACAGCTGAACAACTGATGGAGTTCACTCACGTGTCAGCAGTTGTTCACATAGTGATAGTTGTACTAGTATCCTTAGACTTGAGGTCATCATAGTCATCTTGTGTACACTGAACTATGCTTTGGTTTAGTTCTTAGTCTCCAGGGACAATTATTAGGGCTCTACTGGGTATAGGAATTTGTACACGAAGATAGTGTATGATCAATAAAGGATCTACCCCTTCCAGTGAAGTGCGAATGTTCAAGGCTGATCCACTTATGCTAGTTCAGGAATCTCTGGCCAGAGTGAATGAAATTAGAAAGGAGTTTCTAATTTGCATAGAACTAAGCGTAGTAAATGGTAAGCAAGTGATTAAATTAGATAGGCTTGACACAAGATCCATGCCTTGTATTTAATCGGGACATTGTAGGGTAGAAGGAGTTTATTGTACGGTAACTATTCACTGAATAGGTTCTTGGTATTCTAAGCAGTGAATTCGTATTATCCGGATAGTCGCGATATGCTAAGAAGTATCCCTCACGATGTAGAATAAATATGATTAATTAATTAATCATATTTAATAAATTAGAGAATTTATATAAATAATGATAAAATAGTTTTATTATTATTTATTTCTACTACCGGCTTAATATTGAACCTACAGGGTCACACCATAAAAAGAGAATGATTTAATGGTGGAGGAATTAATTAGTAATGACTAATAATTATTTATGAAATAAATAATTAATTGGAAAATTTAATAATTGATTAAATGAGATTTAATTGATTATAAATTAATTAAGAAAAGTTCTTAATATTATTAATTAAAGGATTTAATTTTTGGAAATTAAATCAAGAGAGAGAATTATTTCTAAAGTGTTTAGAAAAAGGATTAATAATTAAAAGGTGTTTTAATTATTAATAAGAATAATAAATGGGTTAATAATAATAATATTTTATGGGAAAATTTCAGCTGAAAATTTTGCCTATAAATATACTATTATAAACCCTATTTTTATTCTAACCCCAATTTTTAGAAAAACCTAATTCTCTCCACCTCCTCCTCCTCCTTAACGTCGTTTTATTGGTGGATACCGGTGGAGTGCTTCACGTTTGAGGAGCAGCTGCTAAGGATCTCCGATCGTTGCTTTTGGATCGCTATTAAAGGTTAGTAATCGATTCATATGTTTTAATCATGATTTATATGCTTTTATTTGGATTTTATATGTGTAAAAGTGTTTTACCATGCCTCCGCTGCGATTAAAATCCAACAATGGTATCAGAGCATAGGTTGTATGCATATAGATCTGTGGTAAAAATTTCAGAATTTTATGTGCTTGTATGAATTAATTATGATTTTTACAAGTTATATCATGGATTAATTTTGTCTGATGAGAAATCGTTTCTTAGAATAATTTTGAATGTTGATGTGGGTTCTACAAGTGTTGTAGATCGTCTGGGTATTTTTTTCATAATTTTATGATGTATAAATTTTTTATTATGAATTTTTGAAGTTCTTGCAATTAAATTCGTAATTAAATAAGTATGTATATATATATATGTATATAAAGTTGTATATATATAAATACATCTGTGGCTGCTATACATCTGCATGCTGTGTTGTGCTGTTTGCACGGAGAAAGAGAAGTCAGGACGACGGCACGCTAATCGAGAAAAGGCGGCGGCTCACAGCAAAGGGAAGGACCACGCGACTGGCGCGCGCGCGTGGGGCACACACGCTCGTGTGTCACGCGCGGCGCGTGTCAGCCACGCGCTGGTCAAAGGTCAGACAGATGCTGACGTCATGCTGACGTCAGCACAGGGGTTCGGGCGCGTGACGCGCGTGTGTACGTGGGGGCGCGTGGGGAACAGTCACACACGCGCCTGACAGCGCGTGTGCGCGTGGGGGCGCGTGGAGGACAGTCACACACGCGCCTGACAGCGCGTGTGCACGTGGCAGCGCGTGTGGAAACTTCTTTCGGCGCGTGAGGGCGCGTGCGAGCTCAGAATAGGGCGATTTTGGTGCCGTTGGATTCGTCTTTTCAAGATGCTTCTAATGGTGTATTATATGATATTTTATGAAATTGTTTCAAACTGTTTATAGCTAACAGAAGTGTTTTTAAGCTGTTTTTGACTGTTTTAATTGCTTTTAAATGCTTCATGTGATACATAGAGATGTATAATGCTTAGACTAATATGCTAAATGATATAACATGCCTACCTTGATGTTTATTCATGTTTATATATATGATATATGCTTAGTTTATCATGCGATGATAGATTTAGGTGAACTTAAATGAACATAAGGCGCTTGTTAGACAATCTAGTATAGTGAAATTGTTTCATAACCTTAATAATAATATTATGAATACAATCATGAGATTCTTGTGTTTATGAAACACGTAATTGAATATGAATTTTCAATATGTGAGAAAGGATGATTCTGTCAACAACAGATTTTTATCTATAAGAAAGGGTTATTAAGTGACGCCTCTTGACAATGCTCCACCCGATCTAGGAATCATCTGATTATTGATTATTGATTTGAAATATTTAATTTAAAAGGAAGAATCTCTTTATAATATGATTATGATTGTAACGTAATATAATCCATCTAAAATTAAATAATATCAAGTAGTAATTGGCCAATGACACAACGGGCTTGTGTCGGTCATAGCCTTCCAACATGATAGAAAAGTAGTTCTTATTTTTGAATCATTATCGGTTCGTGCTACAACCGAGGGCTTTGATTTCAAAATAAGAAATACTTGTCTATTACATAGAGATGTGTACATTGAATAAGAATCTAAAGGTCGGTACGTGCCACAGCCGTGGGCCTTTGGGGACTGATTCAACTGTACGGAATGTTGGGTTAGACTTGACTTAGAATATTGAGTTTGTCGTGCCACAGCCGAGACTCAATTATTCAAGAGGCTAAAGTTTGATTAGGGAATAACATAAGATGTAATTGATAAGAGTTGTCTGCCTATTGAACATTACATGGTGGTTCGTGCTACAGCCGGGGTTGTGTAATGGAATGTAGGATCCCTATTCCCACTAGCATTATGAATGCTTAATTTTTCACGTAGGGGGTTGAATAAATTAGGTAAACTAGTGGGAGCCACTTATGAATAAAGACCCGATTCATATAGTGTTTTGAAATGAAATCGAATATTTGCTAAGTGTTGTTATGTGTTTATCATTTACAGATTTACTTTGTACGTTATGTCTTCTGCACTATCACTCAGGAGCATACTAGATGCTCACAAGTTGACTGGTCCTAATTATGCTGACTGGCTTCGAAACTTGAGAATTGTTCTCAGGATTGAGAAGCTGGAATACGTGATTGACTCACCTAAGCCTACTGAACCTGCTATTGATGCACATAATGATGAACATGTTGTGTATCGTAAATGGGTAGATGATGCAAATGTTGCTCAATGCATCATGCTAGCTTCTATGAACATTGAGCTACAGAAGCAACATGAGCATATGGATGCTCACACTATCCTCATGCATCAACAAGATTTGTATGATGTGGCAGGGAGGACAGCTCGATATGAGATATCGAAGGAGCTGTTCGGTTGTAGGATGTCTGAGAGATCATTTATGAATGACCATGTACTTAAGATGATCAATTTGATTGAACGTCTTGGACAACTTGGTTTTGCCATGGATGGGGAGCTGAGCCAAGACTTGGTCTTGCAGTCGCTTCCGAGTTCGTTCTCGTAGTTTGTTGTGAACTTTCACATGAATAAGTTGGATGTCAGCCTGCCTGAACTCCACAACATGTTGAAGACTGCGGAATCGAATTTTCCCCTTAAGAAGAGTTCTGTTCTTCTAATTGGTGAAGGTTCCAATCCTAAGAAAAGGAAGAGGAACCCTTCCAAGAAGAAGAAAGTAGGTGAGAAAACGCCGATTCCACCAAAAGCTGAAGACCCCAAGAGCAAAGTTGTTTGCTTTCACTATAACAAGGTGGGGCACTGGAAGAGGAACTGCAAGGTTTACCTTGCAGAATTGAAGAAGAAGAAGGGTAGTGAGACTACCGCTTCTGATTCATGTATGTTCATGATAGAAGTGAATATGTCATTAAATCAAATTTCTACTTGGGTATTAGATACCGCCTGTGGTTCTCATATCTGCAATTTATTGCAGGGACTAAGGAGAAGTAGGACTCTTGAGGAAGAGGAGGTGATTCTACTGATGGGATATGGAGCAAGAGTTGCTGCTGAAGATGTAGAATCATTTCATTTACATATGCCTACGGGCAAGACTATTGTTTTAAATAATTGTTATTTTATTCCCTCGATTGTGAGGAATATTATTTCTATTCCCATGTTAGACTTGGCTGGATTTTCATTTATTATTGAGAATAATGAATGTTTTATTCTTAGAGATAATATTCTTTATGGACGTGGTACTTTAAATAATGGTCTGTATAAATGTGACATAATTTACTTCAGATTGAACAAACTAATAAAAGAAAAGGGATGATGAAAATCTCACTACATTGTGGCACTGCAGTCTCCATTTAGTAGACATGGAGAGAGGGCTGTAAATTTGCTAGGAATGGTACACACAGATGTATGTGGACCAATGTCTACGGAAGCCATGGGTGGATTTTCATACTTCATTACTTTCATGGATAATAGATCTAAATTCGGAAATATGTTTGATGAAACACAAGTCTGAAGCCTTTGAAAAGTTCAAAGAGTATAAGTATGAAGTGGAGAAATAAACCAAACATAGTATTATAATTCTTCGATTAGATCGAGGTGGTGAATACTTGAATGGAGAGTTTCTGGATTATCTCAAAGTAAATGGTATAGTCTCCCAGTGGACGCCTCTAGATTGGTATCTGAAAGGAGAAATCGAACTTTGTTAGACATAGTTCGGTCCATGATGAGCTATGCAAATCTTCCAGTATTCCTATGGGGTTATGCATTTGAAACCTCAACATATTTACTAAATAAGGTGCCTTCCAAATCTGTTCCTCAAATTCCGTATGAGATATGGAAAGTAAGGAAACCGGGTCTTAAACACGTTAAGATTTGGGGATGTCCAGCTTATGTCAAGAAAGTTGACCCAGATAAGCTGGAATATCGATCCGTAAAATGTAGTTTTGTGGGATATCCTAAAGAGACTTTAAGGTATTACTTTTACACCGATCATCGGGTGTTTGTCTCCAAACATGCTACCTTCTTGGAAAAGGAGTTTATCCTTGAAGGAAACAGTGGGAGCAAAATTAAACTTGATGAAGTTCAAGAAGCACAAACTACTACGGATCAAGTGGAAACACCTGTTCTGACTGAACAACCTTCTGTGGAACAGCCCATTCGTAGGTCAGGGAGAGTGTCTCGCCAACCTGAGAGGTAATATGGCCTTGTCATTGAGAATGACAATGAGTTGTCGATCATTGATGATGACGACCCTGTGACCTATAATGAGGCTATGAGTAGTGTTGACTCAGAGAAATGGCATAGTGCCATGAAATCCGGAATGAAATCTATGTATATGGGATACAAAAGAATGATTAGAGCAGATGGCCAGGTGGAGACCTTTAAGGCCAGGCTTGTGGCAAAAGAATTCAAACAAAGGCAAGGGATTGACTTTGATGAAACCTTTTACCTGTAGCCCTGTTAAAATCAGTTCGGATTTTGCTTGCGATTGCTGCTTACTACAACTATGAGATCTGGAAAATAGCCAGATGGTTTTCTTTCCAAGAGAAATGAAAACCTAGTGTGTAAGCTGTTGCGAACCATATGTGGTTTAAAGCAAGCTTCTCGAAAGATGGAACATTCGTTTTGATGAGACAATCAAAGAGTTTGTGTTAGTCCCTTAACAATATAGCAAGAATTACAGAAGGGGGGTTGAATGGAATTTTTTATCTTTTTCTTGAAAAGATATATCTGTTTTGATTAGCACAATGCGGAATATAAACTTTAATGAATCAAAACAAGAGTAATTAAAAACAAGAGTCTTTAAAAAAACTTTTTGGTGGATTTAAACAATTTCACCAGAGATATATATTAATATATCGAGAGAACTCTGTGTGCAGAAATGCTCACAGCTGCTTTTACAAGATAGAACAACTAAGAACACAGGAAATGCTAAAGATAGTGCTTACAAAGATTTCTCTGTGTTTGTTTCTAAGCTCACTTAGTTTTCTTAGTTATTTTTATATTTGCTACTCTCTTGGTTTATATATATTACTAAGATTACAAAGTCAAAAGAACTGAATAAATATAAAATCTAACAGTCTTGATCTTTGCTGCTTTTCATCCTCTATGACCCAGTTAATAGGCTTCCACAGTGTTTGTATCCAATCTCGACGGTTGTGTGTCAGCTTTCACTGTTCAACTGATGTTTGAATCTTGATATTATCATCCATCGACTTTCAGATCATCCGTCGATGACTTACTTGATCATCCGTCGACTGCTATTTTGAACATCCGTTGAAAGTCATTTGATCATCCGTCGAAGCTTTGTTAAGCATCCGTTGATAGCTATTTTGGCACTTGACTTCATTTCACTTATACAGAATTACAAGACATTGCTTATGTACAGTTAATCAACCTATTCTGCATATCTAGATAAAGTCAACATGACTTATATGCTTCTACAGATTCTATACAAAGGTGCATACAACACTGTGCTACAAACTTATCATTATATAAGCTACTCACTCGATGGATAATAAATTGCTCATCCGTCGGTACTCAAACTGAGTTATCCGTCGGGACTATAATTCTTATCCGTCGAGTGCTACATTATTTCACTAAGTAAAATCTACTTAGATGTTTTGTTTAGGTAATCATCAAGTGCACAACATATTCGCAACAATCTCCCCCAATTTATGTCTACTGGAATTGTAGCCATAAATTAAGAGACACTTGATGATAAAAAAACATCCTAAACATATATCTTTAAAGATAAGTAGATAAAACTGAAAGTGCTTCAATTTAAACAAGGTATACAAGGTTTGGCTCACAGTCAATTCAAGATGCTCCTCTAGCCTGAGCAGATTTTTCTAGTTTCTTGAAGGTCTGGATCTTCTTCCAAGCTTTCTGTTGTTTTCTTTAATTTGATTCTGGAGCTGTCTATGGAATTCTAATTCATCAGATTCTGAGAGATCTAATATTTCTTGCATTTCCAAAAGAGTCTCATTGCTAGAGGTACTCAATTGGTCTTCTAGTCTGAAGAATCTTCTCACACCCTTGTCATCCATGAATTCCATCAGCCAGTAGGGCCTTAGATGCACTCTTCTCCCTGTGTATGGGATGATAAGAGTTTTGGGTAGTGCATCTTTAGCTCTAACACTCCTTAGCTCTTCAATCTTCTTCAATACTAATCTTCTTGCAGTTACATTAAACCCAAAGTTTTTCTTGAAGGATGAATAGACTTTGATCAACACAGCTTGGCTTTCTTGAAGTATCCTGTGACGAGGCCACTGAATCTCCCTTCCTCCTTTGTACTTGAATACCAACCTTTCAGGTAGGTTTCTGTATGCATCAATTGCCCTTACCTCATCCATCTCCTCCATATAAAGGTTTAGGTCTGAAAATTCCTTGATGTCACACAAGTACAAGTAGTCTCCCTTGTTGATCTTGGGTTGAGCTTTGACTACTGCCTTGGATTTGAGAGGTGACAGCTTCACTTTCTTGACTGCCCTTGATTTTGTCCTTCTTGACTTGGTGAGAATTGGCAAGTTGAAGTCAAGAATTGGTAATTTATCCCACTCTATTGGCTCATCCTTTGGCACAATAGGCTCTCCATGTATGTTCTTGTAGGGGTCTACCACCCTTATGTCTTCAAATACCACAGAGGGCTTTGATGCTTGAGTTTCAGCTTTAGTGGATTCCATTGGAAATTGATCTTCCAATTCCTTGTTAACAATATCCAACTTTCTTTTTGTTCTTTTAGCCAATTCTTTCTTTCTTGGAGATTTCTTCTGTTCTTCAATCTTCTTCTTTGATCCAGTAGCTTGAGTTGGTTGAGAGGGAATTTGTTGAGAAGAGTTCACAGCCTGTAGCTTGGTCAAGATAGCAAACTGTTCTTTCTTTTGTTTAGATTTCTTTGCATCTAGAGCAGCTTGCCTCTTTTCCTGCTTCAATCTGGCTTTTTCTTCTTCCTTTGCTTGAGCAAATTGTGGATGTCCAGCTACCACACAAATTTCCTTCCCATTTCTGAATATCTTTGCAATTCTCTCTCTTGAGGCTGAATCAGCTGGATCTTTGTAGAGAAGAATAGATCTTGACAGAAGCTTCTTTTCATCAGGCCTGGGTGTCTTATACACAGTATCCATAGGGTTCTTCAAAGATGACTTTGTATAGTTTGCCCTTGGTTTAAGAATCATCTCAGCCTTTGTAGTCTTGATGCAAGAAGATTGTCCTTTCTCCAGATAGTTCATGCTCATCTCATTCACATTGATTGGCTTGACATGAGAGTGATGGATTGCTGACTGATCTGGTTCCTTGACTAATTAAAACTTTCTCTGTATTTCCTCATCAATCTTTTTCCAGTTGATCAGAGTCAACTCTTCTTTATCAGCATCTTTCAAACTTGCTGCTGCTGCATTTATAAGATCTATACCATCTGCAACTGGTGGCTTGGAGATAGTAATTGAAGGTATAATTACTTTGCTAATTTGAACTACAATGTTCTCCCCCTTAGTTGGTCCTTTCTCCGCCTTACTTGATTCTCTCTCCCCCTTTTTGTTATCATCAAGTGAAGGAGTTAGGCCTTGTGCTTTAGCCAGTTGCATGAGAAGATTTGTCTGAGTCTGTTGATTGTGAAGAAGTAGGGCCACTGAATTCTCAATAACTTGAACTCTGGTCTCCAGCTTGGCTATCTTCTTTTCAGAATCTGATTCTCTTCTCAACCTTTGTAATAAATCATGCATGGTACCATATGGCATTAGTGAATCCAGTTTCTCAGAGTTGTATGTCTTTAAGTCAGCTATCTCCTTTTTCAATTCATCCACACTGATATTCTGTCTGGAGTGTCGGATCTTCATTAAGTGCAAGGAGTCTAGATGAGCTTTAAGAACAGCCTTGGTACCAGCATCTGAAACTTCCTGAAGGGCTTGCTGAATAGCTGTTACTTGTCTTACCAAAGACACCTCAAATTGTCCTGGTGTAAAGTCCTTTGCCCATCCCCATTCAGGTAAACTTAAAGCAGAACTTTGGCCTTCAGCTCCCCCTAAGTTCATGCTTCCATTCAAAGAACTAGAGTCATCATCATCAGAATTTACTCCAAATTCTTCAAATGGCTCTCCAGCTTGAGGAGGCATCCTGTTGACAGCAGCTTTATCTCTTTGAAGAGATTCTGTGGTGTGCACTAAGTGTAAAGTCTGCTCTGCCTCCACATTGCCCTGAGCAGCCAACAGTTGATAGGCTGAAACAGGGTGAGTAAAAGTGTCAGCATCCAAGGAAATGTTATCAATTACAGCTTTGTAATGTTGCTGAAATTGTCTTTCCTTTTCAGCATCATCCACAATCATTGACTCACTAGCAATGGCTGGCTCCATCCTTATTGCTCCAGTACCTGCTTTTCTCTCATGTTCTCTCTTTTGTTGCATCAGGGTCTCACCCTGGCTCCCCACCCTCACACCCTCACCTTCACCTACTAAGGTGGGACTCCTCTCACTCACTTTTGCCAATCCTGAATGAATGAATTGCTGAGATTCACTCTTTTCCTCTCCTTTTGCCTGAGAGCAACCCAGCCTCTCACTCAATACACTCTCCTCTCTCAGTCCTAAGAGTGATTGTATTACCACCAAATCTTCTGCACTTGAAATTATTGAAGTTTGAAGTTGTGCAGAGACACTCGACGGATAAATGATATCCGTCGGGTGAGTGGTAAAGCTATCCGACGGATAACTGCTGTTAAGCTTATCCGTCAGGATACAATCACTACTCGACGGATGAGAAATATCCATCGAGAGAGTAGAAATGAATGAGGTGGGAAGAGAAACTATTGTTGACTCTGTGTTGATTGAAGTTATTTGAGGCACAGATGTCACAATAGAATCAGAAATAATTGGCAAGTGAGCCAACAAATCATCTAAAAGATGATGCTCACTTGCACTAGATTTTGGCTTCCCCAACAGAGTTAAAGAAGGGGAATCAGGAATTGAAGTGTTTATCATGTCCACTTCCAGTGAGTTGGTTGGTGAGTATTGTGTTTCAGTGGCTTCTATCAAGAGAGATTTTGGCTGTGACTCCACATTTATTGGAGCCACATCAATCTGAATTTGAGAAGGTGCAGGGACTGTGTCTTTAGCACCAGTTTGCACTAAGTGTGTGTCCTGTGCATCCCCAGTTGTTTTGGATTTCTTCTTTCTAGTGTAAGTTTGGTGTAGGCTTGTGTCCCTAACCCTCTTGGCCTGTGCTCTTGGATGAGAGCTTTGTTCAATAGGCACATCCTTTTGGAAGGATGCAGCTAGAAGTGAGCTTCTGTCCTTTTTAAGCACTACAGTTTGTTGGGAAACTGTAGTGTGGCTAGGCTGGGATTCACTTATCTCTCCAACCTTATCCTTGGGATTTCTTTGATGTTCACCCCTTCCCTCACCTATCTTACCCTCCTTCACACTCCCCTCTTTGTGTTTGGTAGAATTTTCAACTGGTACCTTTTGAGAAATACCAGAGGGGGTTTTCTTTGATTTGGATTTAAGAATTGCAGTTGTTTTGGCAGCTTTGGTAGGCAACTGTTTGGTCATTGTCACAGTTGCCATAGCTATGCCTGAAGTCAAAGAAATAGAAGGGATTGGAATAGTTGAGAGTGTAGATGAACTTACCTCACTTACCTGAGGTGCCAGCATTACAGGAAAATAGAACATTGGCACATCCTTGTGATGGTTGGCTCTGTTCAAATCTACAATGATTCTTCTCTCTTGAACCCAACATGCTAATTTGTTGGTTGGGTTCTCAAGTACAATCTCTTCACAAAGATGGTTAGCCAAAAGCATAAAAAATCTAGCATAGTAAATATTATTTCCTCTTTTGGCTAAGTCACCTAGTTTGTAACCTAACTCATACATAACCAGATCACTTAAGTTGTAATATTTGTCTGTAACTAGCATGTATAGCATGTTAAGCATGGAAATGTTCACAGAATCAAAATTACTGATTTTTCCAGAAAAGACCTTAGTTACTACATCACACAAGTAACTCCATTCCTTCCTAAGACCTAGTCTTCTAATTTCACTTAGTTTTGCAGTAGGAAGTGCATAATGAATGGAATTTAGCATATTGACAATATCAGTGTTAGTGTGTGGTGCAGTAACATTGTCATCAGGAATCTTGAAACATGCTTTTATGACATCACTATTGATACAGAAAATATTACCTTTGATGGTCAGAGTGATGGTTTTGACATCACTGTTGTCCACATCTCCTCAACAACTTCACAATAAATTGTGGGTGATTCCAGCATAGCAAAACTTAACTTGCAGTTCTTCACGAAGTCCATCATCTTATGATAGTCTTCAGATTGCTGAATCCCCTTATTGACCAAGGCAGTGAAGTTGTTCTTCTCATAGATGAACCCAGTCTGTGACATGATCTTTACTACGGGTGCCATTGTTAGGGAAGAAAAGCTTTGAAGAGAAAGAGGATTTTTGCTTGAGAGAGAATGAAATAAGACAGTTGAATTTGAGAATGATAAAAGAAAATGATTAGAATGAAATAGGCTTTTATACTTTGCTCAAACTCAACGGATAAAAATAATAAAGAGAAATAAATTACCCAATAGAAACTGCCTAAAATTACCGTTTTAAAATAAACTATAAAAATTCCACCCATTATCCGTCGTGTAATGCTTATAAACTGTAAGTATACTCGATGGATAATGTTCAGGGAATTAACGGTTAAGATTTAGACACTTCGACGGATGAGGATTAAAATGTTATCCGTCGAGCTTTAAAATATTCCAGAAAAGTAATTGATTTTTATTTACAATTTGTATATCGACGGATGACTCAACCCGATGGATAATGGTCATCCGTCGAGAGACAAATTTTGACTTAGCCAAAATTTCATCCAAGACTAAAAATCAACTAAATTTCTGGCTTCTTTTCAACTTGCAAGAATAATTCAGATAAATTCAAGAGTAATTAAGCATACCTAACTCACTTACCAACCTAGAAAAGGTGGATTCATCCAGTGGCTTGGTAAAATATCTGCAAGTTGCTTCTCACTTGGAACAAAGTGTAACTCTACAGTACCATTCATTACATGTTCCCTTATGAAATGGTACTTGATGTCTATATGCTTTGTCCTTGAATGTTGCACTGGATTTTCAGTGATGGTAATTGCACTTGTGTTGTCACAAAAAATAGGAATCCTTTCAACTTGCAAACCATAGTCTAGCAATTGATTTTTCATCCATAAAATCTGTGCACAGCAACTGCCAGCAGCAATATATTCAGCTTCAGCTGTAGAAGTAGAAACTGAATTTTGCTTTTTACTGAACCAGGACACAAGCTTGTTTCATAAAAATTGACAGGTTCCTGTTGTGCTTTTTCTATCAATTCTGCAACCTGCATAATCTGCATCTGAATAACCAGTTAGATCAAAACCAGAATCTCTAGGATACCAAATGCCAAGGTTTGGTGTTCCTTTGAGATATCTGAAAATTCTTTTAATAGCTATCAAATGAGACTCTCTAGGATCAGCCTGAAATCTAGCACACAAACATGTAGCAAACATTATATCTGGCCTACTGGCTGTTAAGTACAGAAGTGAGCCAACCATGCCTCTATAACTTGAAATATCCACAAACTTTTCAGTAGTGTTTAGTTCAAGCTTAGTTGTAGTGGCCATGTGAGTTTTTGCAGATGTGCAATCCATCAGATCAAACTTCTTTAAAAGATCAAAAATATATTTAGTTTGACTAATGAATATTCCATCACTAACTTGCTTAACTTGTAAACCAAGAAAGTAAGTTAGTTCTCCCATCATACTCATTTCATACTTGCTTTGCATCAGTTTGGCAAACTTTTTACAAAGTTTTTCATCTGTAGAGCCAAAAATAATATCATCTACATAAATTTGAACAAGTATGCTAGAGCCATTCACATTTCTGAAAAATAAAGTTTTATCTACAGTACCTCTTGTGAAGTGATTTTCCAAAAGGAACTTTGATAAAGTGTCATACCAGGCTCTAGGTGCTTGCTTCAGTCCATAAAGTGCTTTCAATAGATAGTAGACATACTCTGGGAAATTTGGATCTTCAAAGCCAGGAGGTTGACTTACATACACTTCTTCTTCCAAATCTCCATTCAGAAAGGCACTTTTGACATCCATTTGATAGACATTGAAATTGGCATGGGCTGCATAGGCTAAGAAGATTCTGATGGCTTCAAGTCTTGCAACAGGAGCAAATGTTTCATCAAAATCTATCCCTTCTTGCTGACAATATCCTTTAGCAACCAATCTTGCTTTGTTCCTTACTACTATGCCATTTTCATCCATCTTGTTTCTGAATACCCATTTTGTGTCTATTGGATTCTTTCCTTTAGGCTTGGGTACCAGCTTCCATACTTTATTCCTTTCAAATTGGTTTAGCTCCTCCTGCATAGCTAAAATTCAATCAGGATCTAATAAGGCTTCTTCTACCTTCTTTGGTTCTTCCTTAGACAGGAAGCTGCTGTATAGACATTCTTCTTGAGTTGCTCTCCTGGTTTGAACTCTGGAAGAAACATCACCAATAATCAGTTCAAAGGGGTGATCTTTTGTCCATTTTCTTGGTTGAGGTAGATTAGCCCTAGATGAAGAGACCTCAATGTTGTCTTGATGTGTGATTGAGTTTTGATTGCTAGAAACTCCCCCTGAGTTTGTGGATCTTTGATTTGAAATTGGGGTGCTTTCTATGGGTGATCTGCCTTGACTTCCTGCTCCTTTTGATAACCCGACTGATGGTGAATTTTGAGTACCGACGGATGAGGCAGGTTATCTTCCGACAGATAATACAGATTGCCTTCCGACGGATGAAGCATTATGTAACTCGACGGATGTTGAGTTTTGTGCTTCATTTATAGTAAATTTATCTGCATTATCCTTAGACACTGTTTCTTGATCACTTTCATCATCACTTTCTTCACTGACCATCTCAACATTGTCGAATTTGAGGCTCTCATGGTAATCTCCATCTTTTAGTCCTTCAATCTTTTTATCATCAAACACAACATGTATAGATTCAACAACAATGTTAGTTCTTAGATTGTAGACTCTATATGCTTTACCAACAGCATATCCAACAAAAATTCCTTCATCTGCTTTAGCATCAAACTTCCCATTTTGATCAGTTTGATTTCTCAGAATATAGCATTTACAGCCAAAGACATGAAGAAAGTTCAGAGTTGGCTTCTTGTTCTTGAACAATTGATAAGGTGTCTTGCATTTTGCTTGATTAATCAGAGAGATGTTCTGAGTGTAGCATGCAGTATTGACAGCTTCAGCCCAGAAATATGTTGGTAATTTTGATTCTTCAAGCATTGTCCTTGCAGCTTCAATAAGAGATCTATTCTTTCTTTCCACTACTCCATTCTGTTGTGGAGTCCTTGCTGCTGAAAACTCATACAGGATCCCATTTTCCTCACAGAATGCTCTCAAGACATAGTTCTTGAACTCAGTTCCATTGTCACTCCTGATTCTTCTAACTTCGAAATCAGGATGATTGTTAACTTGCCTTATGTGATTGATGATGATTTCACTAGCTTCATCTTTGGACTTTAGGAAATAGGTCCAAGAGAACTTTGAGAAATCATCTACAATTACTAGGTAAAATCTTTTCTTTGAGATTGATAATACATTGACTGGTCCAAACAAATCCATGTGAAGCAGTTGCAGAGGTTCTTCAATTGCTGAATCAAGTTTCTTCCTGAATGATGCTTTAATTTGCTTCCCTTTTTGGCAGGCATCACACAGTCCATCCTTTGTAAACTCCACCAGAGGAATGCCTCTAACTAGCTCTTTCTTTACCAGCTCATTCATGGTATTGAAGTTCAAATGGGATAGCTTCTTGTGCCATAGCCAACTTTCATCTTGACTTGCTTTACTGAGAAGACAAGTTACAGATTCTGGTTTATTTGAGTTGAAGTCAGCTAGATACACATTTCCTCTTCTCACACCAGTGAGAACCACTTTGTTGTTTTGATTATTAATCACAACACAGGTTTCTTTGTTGAAGGTTACTGAGTTGCCTTTATCACAAAGCTGGCTGATACTCAACAGATTGTGTTTGAGACCATCCACTAAGGCAACCTCTTCAATGATGACATTGTCCTTTGAAATCAAGCCATATCCCACAGTATAACCTTTACTGTCATCTCCAAAAGTGATACTTGGGCCAGCTCTCTCTTCAAACTCTGTGAGCAGGGTAGAATCACCAGTCATGTGTCTTGAACAACCACTATCCAAGTACCAAAGATTCCTTCTGTTTCCCTGCACACATCAAAATCAAATCAAGTTGATTTTGGTACCCAAGTTTCCTTGGGTCCTGCCTTGTTAGCTTTCTTCTTCTGTTTCTTAGGTTTTAACTCATTTGACTTAGGAATTTCAGATTCTTCCTTAGTCATTTGGGTTGGGCTTTTGAAACCACTAGATGCTACAGAATTATTATGCATGTTATGGCTAACAGGAAATGGCATGCTTGGTGCAAACATGTTATTCCAGTAAGGCATGCTAAATGGCATTTGAGGCATATTGTATGCAGCATAATATGGATTAGGTGCAAATGGCATATTAGCAAACTGTGCATTCATGTTCTGTGTAGGCATAGCATTAACAGGCATGGGAGGCATGGCATTTATGTTAGAGAATTGAGGCTGAACAGACATGGGAGTAGGCATGGCAGATTTGTAATTAACAGACAAATGATTTACACTACCACATTTGACACAGATTTTTCTAGGAGCATATTTGTCAGGTGTGTAGTTGTTATGTTTGTTAATCCCTACTTTACCATTTCTATTGTTTTTCCTTTTAGTTTCTGTTTTTACCTCTATCTTCTCAAGTCTATCACTCAACTGTTTGACAGTCATGTGACCAACATTAGCCTTCTTCCCTTTCTTGGCTTGGCTTGACTCCCCTGAAACAAAGTTCTTGGAAACAGACCCATACTTTTCATTTAGCTTGGTTAATTTGGCTTTACTAATGGGTTTGTTCACAGCCGACGGATGAGGATTTTTATCATTCGATGGATAACAGATTTTGTTATCCGACGGATAGTCCTCATCATCCGTCGAGTCTACATCTGTCAGCAATCCATCTACCAAAATAGGTTCTAGTTTCTCCTTATTCTTTTTCCAGGCTTCATCACAAAAGGACTCAATTCCTTGAACCTTGGTGATTTGAGCATGAACATCTCTGGATGTTTTCCATGCTTTAATCACCTCCTGTTCACGATCGAGCTGCTTCTTTAAAATTTCTTCCTTTTTCAAGGACTCAGTTAATTCCTCCTTAGCAATTCTACACTCAATTTTTAGTTTCTCAAACTCAACAAACTGAGACTCAAGCACATTATTCCTCTCACTCAAAAACAAGTTGTTTTCTTTGATTTTAGCATTTTCTTTAGTGAGGGACTTAAGTGTAACACGCAAATGTTACAATTCTGTAGACATGTCATTTATTGCATCATTACACTCAGCTTTAGATAAATGTGCAAGGTTTGTAGTAATTACCTGATTGCTTGAGGAACTTGTCTCTGTTTCATCAGACTTGGCCATAAGGGCTAGATTGACATAGCTGATCTCCTCATCTTCATCCAAACCATCAGCTGCCCAGTCATTCTCTTGTGTAATAAAAGCCCTTTCCTTCTGTTTGAGTAGATCAAAGTATTTTTGCTTATAATCCACAGACTCAAATCTCTTCTTACTGGAATCTGACTTTCTACACTCATTTGTAAAATGCCCTGCCAAGCCACATTTGAAACACTTGAATTTTGACTTATCCACCATGTTTCTATTTGGCTTGGCAGCTCCAAAGTTCTTTTTGAACTTGAGCTTGGAAAATCTTCTTGAAAGGAATGCTAGGTGCTCATCAATGTCCTCCATGTCATCTTGACTCAAAGAATCTTCACTTTCTGCAGCTAGCCCTTTACCCTTGCTTTCACAGGCCTTTGAAGTTGATTCCACAGCTTCCATCTTCACTTCCTTCTCCTTTTCCAGTTCAGCAACTAGTGCAATGGATCCTCCTTTCTTCTTTCCTCTCTCCATTCTTTCATCCTGCTCTATTTCAAGCTCATAGGTCTTCAGAATGCCATACAGTCTCTCCAAAGTAAACTCCTTATAATCTTGTGAGTTCCTCAATGAGACTGTCATTGGTTTCCATTCCTTTGGAAGAGATCTGAGAAATTTCAGATTGGAGTCTTTAGTCTCATAGACTCTTCCATGCAATTTAAGAGCATTTAGTAGCTTTTGGAATCTACTAAAAATGGCAGTGAGTGACTCACTTTCTTCATTGTGAAAATGCTCATATTGCTGAATCAGGAGCTGCATTTTATTTTCTCTTACTTGCTCAGTACCATCACAGATTATTCGTATTGTGTCCCAAACTTCCTTGGCAGTCTTGCAGTTGATGATGTTATCAAACATATCTGCATCAACACCATTGAACAGAATGTTCATGGCCTTTTTATCTTTCCTGACTTGTTCAAGATCAGGATAAGACCATTCATGCCTTGGCTTTGGAACTGATGGTTCATTTCCTGTTGCAGCTCTCATTGGAACATGAGGGCCTCTTTCTATGCAGTCCACATAGGCCTCATCTTGAGAAAGTATATGAAGATGCATCTTTACCTTCCAATGATGGTAATTATCTTTATCCAGAAAAGGAATCTTGACTCCAACATCTTTCTTGTTCATCTTGCTGAATTGTTTTGATCTTTAAACTCTTTGTAGATTAAGAGCTTGCTCTGATACCAATTGTTAGTCCCTTAACAATATAGCAAGAATTACAGAAGGGGGGTTGAATGGAATTCTTTATCTTTTTCTTGAAATAAAAATGTTCAACTCGATTATAGATATATCTGTTTTGATTAGCACAATGCGGAATATAAACTTTAATGAATCAAAACAAGAGTAATTAAAAACAAGAGTCTTTAAAAAAACTTTCTGGTGGATTTAAACAATTCCACCAGAGATATATATTAATATATCGAGAGAACTCTGTGTGCAGAAATGCTCACAGCTGCTTTTACAAGATAGAACAACTAAGAACACAGGAAATGCTAAAGATAGTGCTTACAAAGATTTCTCTGTGTTTGTTTCTAAGCTCACTTAGTTTTCTTAGTTATTTTTATATTTGCTACTCTCTTGGTTTATATATATTACCAAGATTACAAAGTCAAAAGAACCGAATAAATATAGAATCTAACAGTCTTGAACTTTGCTGCTTTTCGTCCTCTATGACCCAGTTAATAGGCTTCCACAGTGTTTGTATCCAATCTCGACGGCTGTGTGTCAGCTTTCACTGTTCAACTGATGTTTGAATCTTGATATTATCATCCGTCGACTTTCAGATCATCCGTCGATGACTTACTTGATCATCCGTCGACTGCTATTTTGAACATCCGTTGAAAGTCATTTGATCATCCGTCGAAGCTTTGTTAAGCATCCGTTGATAGCTATTTTGGCACTTGACTTCATTTCACTTATACAGAATTACAAGACATTGCTTATGTACAGTTAATCAACCTATTCTGCATATCTAGATAAAGTCAACATGACTTATATGCTTCTACAGATTCTATACAAAGGTGCATACAACACTGTGCTACAAACTTATCATTATATAAGCTACTCACTCGATGGATAATAAATTGCTCATCCGTCGGTACTCAAACTGAGTTATCCGTCGGGACTATAATTCTTATCCGTCGAGTGCTACATTATTTTACTAAGTAAAATCTACTTAGATGTTTTGTTTAGGTAATCATCAAGTGCACAACATATTCACAACAGTTTGATTTTATCAAAAACGTAGATGAACCATGCGTCTACAAAAGGGTTAGTGGGAGCGCGGTAACATTTCTTGTATTGTATTGAAATAGAGTTGACACACATAACAACATAGCAGACCCACTCACAAAGCTACTTTCTGAAAGTCACTTTGATCACCATAAAGACTAGATGGGTATTAGATACCAGAGTGATTGGCTTTAGTACAAGTGGGAGATTGAAAGGAATATGTCCTAAGTCCAATCATGTATTAGGATTTAGGAATAACTTCCTCTGTAATCTGTTTTGATTTCATTGATATTAATAAAAGACTTTTTTTGTTTTTATTACGGGCTTTATCTATTTAAGTGTTTAAATAAGATATACCATAGTTTAGAGTAAAGCTTTTTATGGATTATGATGAGATCATAATAGTGAGACCTAAAAGATGATAACTCTAAACTTAAATAGTTCCTGATCATAGGATTACTAACTGGTAATTAATAATCCGCAAAGTTCGGTACATACTATGCTTGCTTTATTATGAAGGATGTCTGTTCTCATAGACATTTGTGTGGTGACACTATAGCTAGTATGTAGGTGCTTATTATAGAATAAGTTCACTGAACATGACTCGCACAGCTGAACAACTGATGGAGTTCACTCACGTGTCAGCAGTTGTTCATATAGTGATAGTTGTACAAGTATCCTTAGACTTGAGGTCATCATAGTCATCTTGTGTACACTGAACTATGCTTTGGTTTAGTTCTTAGTTTCCAGGGACAATTATTAGGGCTCTACTGGGTATAGGAATTTGTACACGAAGATAGTGTATGATCAATAAAGGATCTACCCCTTCCAGTGAAGTAAGCGAATGTTCAAGGCTGATCCACTTATGCTAGTTCAGGAATCTCTGGCCAGAGTGAATGAAATTAGAAAGGAGTTTCTAATTTGCATAGAACTAAGCATAGTAAATGGTAAGCAAGTGATTAAATTAGATAGGCTTGACACAAGATCCATGCCTTGTATTTAATCAGGACATTGTAGGATAGAAGGAGTTTATTGTACGGTAACTATTCACTGAATAGGTTCTTGGTATTCTAAGCAGTGAATTCGTATTATCCGGATAGTCGCGATATGCTGAGAAGTATCCCTCACGATGTAGAATAAATGTGATTAATTAATTAATTATATTTAATAAATTAGAGAATTTATATAAATAATGATAAAATAGTTTTATTATTATTTATTTCTACTACCGGCTTAATATTGAACCTACAGGGTCACACCATAAAAAGAGAATGATTTAATGGTGGAAGAATTAATTAATAATGGCTAATAATTATTTATGAAATAAATAATTAATTGGCAAATTTAATAATTGATTAAATGAGATTTAATTGATTATAAATTAATTAAGAAAAGTTCTTAATATTATTAATTAAAGGATTTAATTTTTGGAAATTAAATCAAGAGAGAGAATTATTTCTAAAGTGTTTAGAAAAAGGATTAATAATTAAAAGGTGTTTTAATTATTAATAAGAATAATAAATGGGTTAATAATAATAATATTTTATGGGAAAATTTCAGCTGAAAATTTTGCCTATAAGTATACTATTATAAACCCTATTTTTATTCTAACCCCAATTTTTAGAAAAACCTAATTCTCTCCACCTCCTCCTCCTCCTCCTTAACGTCATTTTCTTGGTGGATACCGGTGGAGTGCTTCACGTTTGAGGAGCAGCTGCTAAGGATCTCCGATCGTTGCTTTTGGATCGCTATTAAAGGTTAGTAATCGATTCATATGTTTTAATCACGATTTATATGCTTTTATTTAGATTTTATATGTGTAAAAGTGTTTTACCATGCCTCCGCTGCGATTAAAATCCAACACATACCATATGGCATACAACACATGATTAGGTGGCGTCCCACCCGACTTTTCGTCATTCTGACAAAGTGTCTCACCATAACACTGTTTGTCCCAATCAGAAAGCAAAACTTGAGGGAAGCAAATAAATTTGAAAAGAATGGAATATCCTCGTTTTCGATATCATAGAAAAGAGTTTATTTGAGAAAAGAAGTTCTTACATTTTTAGGAATTGAGAAGGAATATACGCTGTAATATTAAGGACAAGAACGATACCGTTGCTTACCATTCATATTTCATTTGTATTTACTTTTCGAGCTTGTTTGATCATATCCCGATTGCGTCATATATCAACTTTAGAAAGTCCGCTGAAATGTCTTCGCAAATTAAGCATTGTGGTAGATTCCTACTTGTCACGTCTTGCATCTTTAATATCGCACCCACACGGATAATACTTTAACAATTCGATCATAATAGCATTCCTACCTAGTAACTTCGAGATTCCTCTTTTAATTTAGACTAACCACGTACCATTCGACATAACGATCCTTAAGTTAATAATATTCTTCTTTTAGAGAGGTCTGGAAATCTTCCCAATCTTCTTCGGTCATACCCAGTCTTCTGTTAATCAATGAATTCCTTGAACTCTGATAGTCCTAGTAATTGAATGTATAGTTACTCCATACGCTGATTCTGTTGTAAATTTTATCAAACAATATTTGCACTTTACTGTTAGGAATAATCAACTTCTTCATAATCAGAGGTTACTTCATTCTTGAAATTAGCAATACTAAGTCTGAAACAGCATTCTTTCCGGTAATCCGGGCTTTCTATCAAACAAGAAACTCAAGTAGTAATTTGACAACCAATATTTAAAAATCATTTTATTCGAAAAGTCTTTTAGAAATTTGTAAAGAAAAATCTTTTTCGAAAACTTGTTTTAAAAAGTTTGGAAAATCACAAACCTGGTTGTTTTACTATATGAGTTAGTTGTTATCCTTCCGACCTATAATAAGGTACCAAATTCATGGAACGATCATATAAAGGTCCATTCACTCCAATCTACCTTTTCTCCTTCATCGTGTCCACTTACCTTCCTTAATCGACGAAACTTTAATTATTATCGCACATTATCTTATTTGTAGCTTCACATCAAGGCTCCCATACTGGTAATACTCCCGACATTATCGTTGCAGTAGTTAAGTAGAACATGCTATCCAATAGTCAACAAATCTATTTAATAGAACAAAGTTTGCTCGTATCACCTCACATCACTATTTTACATATCGCATTTATCATAGCACCATCATTTAATTCCACCAAAAATTCCAGATTTATACCTTTCTCTCTAATTCTTGCAAAGTTCTAATTCATCCCATGATTATTCATGGGTAGCTTAGTCACTAATGACTTCTTTTATCCCGAAAACAACTATCCTCTGAAACGCTTAAATTCTTTCTCTAAACTTCTTTTCATCTTTATTTATAACTCAAGCGCCCACCATTTACTGTAGCTCTCGAATCCATCCTCGTAGGTACAATCGCTTCATAGGACAAGTTTTAAACTGGGGGTATAGAACAGGATGTAGGGTAAAATAAAGAGATACGCTCACGGCCGAATGTCCAGTAAAACAAGAATAAACAAATGGAAGTTTTTAAATAGGTAGTCTCATATCAAGAGGCGGAAAAATTAGTGTAGAATAGCTTAAAGAAGTACAACCGTTATAACAGGAGATAGTACCATTAATGCTGGTAGAGGAACAAGGTGCAAGTCCAATCTGAAAGAAGATGACGATCCTTGAACGAGAAGCTCCAAACGATCAGATGATATAAGGAAATCAGGATCTGCCATTGCCGTTGTCTGAAAATCACATCGCAAGCTAATAATCCCAAATCGCAACACGAACCGTGCTGGAGACCTACTATGTTGTCGCACTCATCCTTACGACGTCTTAGCTTCCTATTTCCTAATCCTAATCCTAACCCTCTACCCAGTCCCGACAATCTAGGCTTGTTTCAGTGACTTATAACCTGTAGCTCTGATACCAACCTGTGGCGCCCTCCAAACCCGAGTCAGAAGTTTGGGGTCCATAACACAAACACAATATATCAACCTGTATAAGAAATATTATTTATATTGACCCTGCTTCACAAAACCACGGATCGCAACAGGTTAAAGTATGAAAATAAGCCATAACCTTAATTTATTACATCGTACCAAACCCCAACTAATTTAACTTGCAATTGATAATAAAATCATTCTTACAATCTAACTATCTCTTTACCGCATGAAACTTCTGCTAGCTCGATCCAACTCCACTGGAACCTTAGCCCGCACTTTGGACTGAGCAACTTCACTATCATCCATATTCTTTTCAACTATAAAATATATAAAAGAATCGCAAGGGTGAGCTCACTAGCTCAGCAAGTCACGATAACGATAACTGAAGTTAAACAATGATCAAATGAGATGATTCAAAGGAATCAAGTTTCTTTTTAACTAATCATTAGAATTGGATATTCATTTTAAGTTTTAAAAACCAAGGTTTGGCTGCTGTTCAGTCACGCACTAACCCCGAGCAAGCACACAACACTGCTCTAATTACTGGATCCAAGGCACACATTGGCCTAACTTGACCATTGGTATGGTCTGACCACGAATCTGGTCCACATATATAAAAACTATCCAATCCTAAAGCAGTTCAATAAGATAAACGATATAATTCAATAAAACAAGTTCATAATCAACGATAATTAAACACTTGAATAAAAGCATAAGGAGGCTTATGGATATCTCAAGGGGATTTCAGGGTATGTATAAGAAATGGTTTTCAATTTATACCAGCATCCGGTATTAGGTCAGAAATGATTTTTCAAAGTATAGTTCTTTGATGTTATAAAGAATGATTGTAGTATAAAAGTTTTTGTGTTTTCAAACAATTTTGTTTCAGTGTTTGGTGTTTGGTAGTTATATCTTTGGGGAGTAGTATCATGTTGGTGTGATTTGATATCTGAGGTTCAACAAAGTATGGTTTCCAAAGAATAAGGCTTACGACTCAAGATCAAGAAAGAATCAGGGTTCAAGGTTTAATAGTTTAAAGCACTTGTAGTATAAAACAAGAATTATTTTGATAATTAGCGACATGTTACGAAACAGCTCGAAAACATTGGTAATATATCTTTGAAGAAAAGTTCAGGAATACTTGCCTTGCAAGGCTTTACAACTACCACTGATCAACTCTGAGCCGACTTTGCTGCTCAGGCTCTAATGTCCAACCACTAGATCCTATTGGATTCGACTTCGACACTCAGGTCTTTCTGTTGAAACTTTACTGAGCTCGTCGACTGATCACTAGGTTATTTTTAGTCTATCGTCCACTTTCAGGTGCCCGACTATAACCTACAGGGTCGAAATACCCTATGTTAGACGTCCAGGTATGCTTGACATATCCTCGATACTAATTCTTACCCAACGATATTCAAATCTGACTCATAATTATGAATATTGTAATAACATACGTAACAAATAGGGTTCACATCTTAAAGATTGGTTTGGTGTTCGTTTTCGGAAAATATATACTCTTTATTTTACGAAATCAGGGTTATCGATTTAGAAAAATATTCCATCACATCGTACAATCAAGTTTCGTATAAAACACACACACACACACACACATATATATATATATATAGTTATTTAACTATTACTCTTATTCGCATTTTATATTTTTATTCGTATTAGGACTCAGAATAAATTCATCACTGTCCACCGTCCACTCGTAAAAAGTCATCGCGAACGGCGGTAAAATTTTGCGGGTACCCGATTAATTCCCGGGTTTCCAACGTGAAATTTCGCCAATTAATTCAATTAAATTCCCGCATGACATCGATAACATCACGAATACTAACTCAAATAATTCCTGCAAATAAAAAGGAAATTGAATCAAATTGTATAACATCAACCCAACTGCACAAGAGGCCCAATACTGTTAGGCCCAAAATAACAGGCCCGAAAGTTCAGTCGTGCAAAACAATAGGAGAAGACAGGAGTAGAACCACGGCGCAACGCGGCCAAACACGGCCACCGCCGCACAATCGCAACACACACTAACACATACACACCACGCACACACACGTACACATACATACACACAACCGTATATATATATATGCATGCTTATAATCTAGAAGCAGGGAAGAATCAAAAGAATCACCGGAAAAATCCGATCGGAACTTACTGAAAAACCAGAACCCGAGTGTAACACCCCCAGATCCGGGGTCGGGGATCCGGGTCGTCACGGTCTTTCTTTCCACAATATCACTTCACTTAATTAATAATAACCAACCTTATGCTGTGACCCCACACTAACATACACCACAACCCGTTATAGTCTCAGAGATGAAATTCAAATAAGTACAAGTCTTTGAATCCACAATTTAAAAGTTATTACAACCCAAAACGATTACTTGATAAATTTACAGTTAATTGCCATTATCTGCCACAAGTTATAATTATACATAATTGATTTTCCAAAAGCAGATGGTCTAATCTACAATAGATCTACCTCTGCAGCTATAGCAGCTACGACATCAACGGGAAGACGCGGAACGCTTTCCACGCGCTTGCGCTGGGTCTGCTGGAGTCTGGTCATCTTTCCTAACTGTTGTTGTGTGATGAAAGAAGAAAGCAAGGGTGAGCAGCAAGCCCACCAAAATAATATGTATAATGATTTACAATATATGAGCCTACTCATAATACTCATGAAAGTCTTGGTCAAAAGAAATGAACCAAGTTTGATATCTTAATGCGATGAAGTCGCAAAATATTCAGTATATATACATATATACTTTTCAAAATATTGGAAGTCCTCTTCCATGCATAATATACACAAAGTCCCAGTGTATAACTGTATATAAAAAAATATCGTTGCAAGGTGATCTCATATATCTAACCTTGTCTCAACGTTTTTCTGAAAATCTTTGTCATTCATAAGACAATTATTAATTAGATATAAGTTTAAAAGATGAAGTTACCAAATACTTCACTACACTTATATCATTCCCAAATACTACTTGAACTACCACCGTTCAAGTTATAATCAATTTCAAAAGTTCATCACATAGATGAGACTACAATACAAGATTTGAATAGATTCAGTCTTTGAAATATTATTGAATGAAAAGTTATGAGATACTTTATTTAGTCCCGATATATATATATATATCCACATATATATATATCCCGAAAACAATTCCTGGAACCTCTGTTATGTGAAGTATGAACAGAGTTCGAAACATCCAATGAATTTTTGGAAAGGAAAAGAAAACATTTGGCATAAACCCGATATCTTGCTGATCAGGCACAGATACCAATAAGTAACCTTTTCTACTGTAGATGGATGAATTCCTCACCGGTCATCACCCTGGTCATAATTAAGACCTCGCGCTCGACCGTACCCCGGCCCCTCACGCGTTGATGGACTGCCACCCAGCCACTTACACAATATTAGACCGTACCCCGGCCTGTCGCTTATGCCGACTCAATTAGATGGGCTTACTTCCCGAACATTGGGCAAGTAATCAATTCATTTACCAAATCTGCAACCTCGTTGCGAATATAAAATACACCACAGAGCCAGATTCCCCAGGTTTTGAGCGAGTATTTAAATCCCCTTTAAAAAGGAAGATCTTAAATATAAAAATGAGTTTTGGGATCCGCTCTGACTTTTTAAAAATCATTTTGAAGACTCGAAAACACTTTAAAGAGTGTTTGGAGTAAGGCTGATTTAATGAAGTAAATCAGTCCCCAGAATATTAGAAAATATCTGAATATTATTAATTAAATAATATTCCCATAAAGAATAATCTTTATCAAAATAATTGAAGTAGAAGTATTAAAATTTACACTTGAAACGAGTATTAAATAACCAAAGATATACTTATATGAAAGTATTATCTTTATTTGAATAATCGAAAATAAGTTTGATTATTTACACCTTATTCTTTAATAAAATAAAGAATATACCTCAGCAAATAATCGGAGTCATAGATCCTCAAATGAATATTCAAATAATATTCATAATAATATAAAAGAGTCATAAGTCCTCGAATGAATATTCAAATAATATTCAGATAAATAAATAAAAGGAGTCATAAGCCCTCGAATAATATTCGAAATAATATTCAATAATAAAATAAAGTTTCAAGTTATCGAATAAACCTTATTCGATTAATAGTTTGGAAAACTATAACCATATATATATAAATATAAATATATATATATATATATATCCGTATCCATATATACAAAATCTACTCGGGATCCTCGACTCCCGGTTTTAGAAAATATTTTCACCTTTGGGTCCCTATACTAAGGGTATATGCAAGTTACCGCTATCCTCTAGCATAGGTATTATCAACTGAACCAACAGATATATATTTCAAGAATATGAAACAGGCATGCATATATACCATATCACATGCTACAATATATCGCAAGAATTTGCTAATAACAATCATGCACTATCACAAGATAATGCATATACATATATTTACATCACAACAACAGTTATAACTGGTAGAAAACTTGCCTGAGCGACTTGGGGTGATAAAAGGCTCGGGACGAGTCTGGTAACCTATAAACAACAAGTAAGTTGGAATTAAACCAAAATCACTTGTAAATCTATACTTTAACTAACTTAGACTCTAACGCTTGTTTTGCGCTCACTGATTCGCTTAAGTCACTCGGGTACCCTCGGCTCCACCATTTTTAATAATTTAACCTTTACGAGTTTTAAAGCGATTCCTTCGCGAGTGACTTACCAACTGCCTAAAACACTTACCATAAATGTTTCATGCATTAATTAACCCTTTTTGGTCTTTAACCTACATTTCAAAGTAAGGTGAGGGAAAAAGTTTCGTTCGTGAAACGCCGTTACTTGAAACGGTCGTTTCTCCTAAACCGTAAATCGGAATCGAACGAACTACATATCAAAACGAAGCTCGTAACATGAGCTATCTAAACATGGCAGTGGTCACAATCTAGCAGGGGGTTCTCGGGTCCTAATGCTATGCACAAAAACAGTCCAAAGAAAATCGGACGTTACGACGGCTATGTTTACGCGATTTCCCATTTTTTAAACCATCCACAATCAACCCAAACCATCCTCAAATCCAACACACAACAAACATCCATCCTTATCACATCATAACAATCCCAACCAATTCACTTTTAATCATTCATACATATGCTTAAACCTAACTTTAATCATACTTAAGTTTCTTTAAATCAAAACCACAAAATTACCATTTCATTTCACTACCATTCCAAATCTCAAACTCTAATCATAACAACAAAACCAACTAATCTCTACAAACTCAACCAAACTTCAACCAATCAAGCATCATGCCTCACATATGCTATATCAAACACATTCAATCCTAATTACTCAAAACTAAAGCTAGGGTTTGTAGTTTATACCTTCCTTGGAGAGTGGAGAATCAAGAGGATGGCTTGGAATCACCTTTAAAGCCCTTAACCAAGCTTAATCTAAACAAAACTTCAAGAACACAAATTTTAGTTCTTGAAAACACTATTCACCATCTTCTTTGATGATTTATAGAAAAAGATTGGCTTGGAATTAGAAGCTTAAACTTATAGGAAGTATGTAACTTAACTAGGAGAAGCTAGGATAATTACCTTGCTAAATAGTAAGTGGAGGAGCTTGGATCTTCAAAAATTAAGAAAAGGACCCGTGAGCTTCCATGGAGAAAGAAGAATTTTGTGTTTTGTTTGATGAAAATGAAATGATTTGCTTGGTTGGTTGATTTGGTTTTGTTTTTGCTTTAGTGAATTACCTTCTTGCCCTTGGATTTGTGTGGTTACAAAGCCACCACACCTCCTCCTTCCCATGTCATGCTTATCTCATCCACATGATGTCATCCTTCCTTCCTTGTCTTCTTTCTATTGGTTGGATGACATCATTCCCATTAATCCCTTTGATTAACTTCCTAATCGTTTGCCTAATGACCGCTGATCTGCTATACGGTTCGCTTAACTTTCGTTCTCGTTTTATCGTTTGAAGGATCATACCCGGGATCTTATTACTTAGGTTCCCTTAACCTTTCTCAATACATTATATTCCTTTTTATGATCCTCCATTAATCCTTTAATTTAAATCCTTTTTATCCTGTTACCTCATACTCAATTCTCTCCGTATCTTGTGGATTTCCGGGAAAAACCAAAGTGTTCGGAATTGGATTCTGACGATCTTTACATACACTTATATACTTCATAGAGTACTAATAATATCCCATAAGATCAATAACAGAACCCCTACATAGCGTGGCATGAAAAGTTTTCTCGTTCAGCAAAAACACTATTCATAAGGGTTTCAAAATTTCTCAAAAATTGGGGTTATTACAGTCTCCCCTCCTTAAAAGGATTCCGTCCCGGAATCAGATAGAAAACAAATGGGGATACTTTCTTAGCATTACACTTTCTAACTCTCGAGTCAATTTTCCACATTGTGGTTCTACCACCAAACTCTGCCTAGTTTGATAATCCTTCTCCTAAGCACTTGTTCCTTTTCACTCTATAACCCTTCCTGGTTGCTCCACATAGGTTACGTCGGGTTGCATATCAATGCGCTCATATGCCCCTATTTGACTGGCATCCGAATTACACTTCCTTAACATTGATACGTGGAACACGTTATGAGCTTGCTACATATTCGGGGTTAGGGCTAGCTTATATGCTAACTTCCCAAACGTCTTAATATATCCAAGGGTCCAACAAATTGTAGACTTAGCTTTCCTTTCTTTCCGAACCTCATCAATCCTTTCCAAGGGATACCTATAACATTACTAGGTCCCCTATTTCATACTCTTTATCCTTTCGTGTCAAATCAACATACTTATCATGTCCATCTTGGGCTACTACCAGCCAACCTCTGATTAGATCTATCATATCCTTGGTCCTTTGGACTACTGCGGGTCCGAGCATCTTGCGCTCTACAACTTCATCCTAACATAAGGGAGATCGACATTGTCTTCCCTCAAGGATCTCATAAGGCGACATCTCGATAATGACATATGATCTATTGTCGTAAGATAACTCAATCCGAATTAAGTGATCATTCCAAATTCTTTCAAGTCTATTGCACAGACTCTCATCATAGCTTCCAATCATTAGAGCTCTTGCTTCTCAATACCCATTCTTTTCCAGTTCGTAATCGCTACTACCTTCCGTTCCTAATATTATACGGGTTATACTTTTGCTTGTTAGCGTTCTATAACCTTTTAATAACCACGTCAACCTTAGTATCACGAATGTGTTCCCATTCCGCATACTACCACCACTTTATTACTCCTTTTTCAGTTGTTTCTATTTTCCAAAATTTGATCAATCAAATAGAAGTAAAGGAATTTGTTGAGAGATCACTATGATCATGAACACTTGTTATATTGCATAGTTAGTACAGAAGGTGGCCAGCCTTTAGTACTTGACAAGCAATTAAACAACATGTGGTATCCTACTAGGCTTCTATCACAAAGATAGATAGTCATTCGGCAATACCTCCCCTTCTGGAAGGGTTGTTCTTCTCAGCTTACATGAAATGAAAAGAAGAGAAAAGAACGAACTGAAGAGAATTGTATATATGAAAAAATATACTGCCACAAAATATCTGGCTTGGAACCTACCTCTGAACTATAGAGGTTTGTCATAGAAGAACAAAACATATATGTATTTAATCATCATCAAGTATTATAGCATCGTATTTCACGTGCCTAAATATTTTCTATTCCGTCCATCATTCTATGGAACCATGCTCTTCCTCGAGTTTAAACACAATCACCTTTGAAACTCCCTCGACATCGAAAATCGAATCTGGGATCTCATTCTATACATCATCGCTACTAGAATTCTATGCTTGCACCGCAACCTTCCTCGTATAATAATACGACTCTCTATTGATAAGAAAGAATAATAATTCACTAGGTAGATACTCTACTTAATTAGTCTATCAATGATAACTTATACACTACCACTACCCGATTAGTGGTACTCAATCTCAACACCCATTCCAATACAACTCTCACGGTTGTAATCAGCTCATTAATCGCAGAATCATTACTGCCTTACTATGGTCCACCACTGACCTACTGTAGTCATTCATTTTCCATGAAGTCTTAATAACTAACCATACGGAGTCCATACATCTCGTATCTAATTCTCCTAAGGAGTTAACATAACCACCAATCACAATTCATGAAGAACACTCCAAACTCTGACGTACTTTCATGACATGAAGCAGATAAAATTTGCAGAAGAGTTTCGCTCAAAGCAATGATAGCAGGTTAATACCATTCTTAATCATATGCCTTCAATAGAAGACTTAACTCAAAGGTTTGTTTAGTCCTTTTTGAACTATGGTCCCGGCTTATCTCAAGATAGTATCTTCTGAGATAGATAGCCCGCTCATGGCGATTACACGAATTAAACCTTTACTAACTACTATTACGGTTGGGTATTGCACAGTCATCAGAAGGAATGTCAATCTTCCAAACCATAATACAACCTTCACAGTTTTAACCATCATCACTGTATTCTTTTGGCACAAGCGCCTATAATTATCCTCTTACCTTTAAAGTGTCGGCCACCTCTTTGGCCTTTCCTGATAGTAAAATTTCCTTACAGTCAATGTCACTTTAACCATCTCCAAATAAATTTTTTACCTTATTTCAATCACAGCTTATGTGAAAATGCTTTCCTTAAAATCTGATGAGTAAAAAAAAAAATCACCATTTTTCCATAAGTTATTGCCTCAGTCTTTAGAGGTTAATCACTGTCATGACTGACTCTCAATCATAATTAGAACATCTTTTATCTTAAGTCCTAATTACCCTGAATAATTTCAACCTTTACTGGTTCGATCCATACTTTCTCGTGGTTTAACATGTGCCCCACTTGGCAACATCATAATTACGTCATATTTCCTTTATCAACATTTCTATTCTTGAGAATTTTGAATATTACCTTTCTCCTTGTAAAACCTCTAAGGTTATCCTTGGATCGTTCCTCCTGTATTCCCTAGATACAGGGCATATCAAAATACCATTTACTATTACTAGAACCATTGTCTATATACTTCTGAAAATTTCTTCACGAATTCTTAAAGGTTATTGTTACCTTAACCCTTTCCAAATCATACTGTCAAAACTCATACCGTCCCTATTAAGGGTGAAATGCAAACCTTTATGCATTCCCCTAGGATTCATTTTAAGTTACCGATGTTCTAGCCTTAATTCCACCTTTAAAAAGGTACAAGCATCCTTCCATGGATAAATAAAGTCATATATCCCTGATATGGGTATCTTATTCAATCATTCCCACCTCGATAGTAAATGCCTAATTTCACAATAACATATGTATACAAAATGAGGTTAATCAAAATGGCCTCCAAAAGATAACAACGGTTATCCGCTTTTCTTGCCTAATCTGGTAACGATAACATGGATGTTCTGGAAGATATTGGTCGTGTTCAACGTGAACTTCTTCTTAATAATTCCTTATTTACTTTTGTTGTTTATCTCAACAGTCACCTCAATGTTGGGATATCTTTCATATCTGGCGTCTCCCTTTCTGGGTATTATGCCACCGGTCTTACACTTCACCTTCTTGAAGGTCACTTCCTTCATCCAATTTTCTTAATTTCTTACTTTCTTATCCCCTTAGTCTATCCGCGTCTCATTATTTATCCTTCGAATTATCTCAAGGTTTCCTCGAATCCTCCCAACTTACAGGGGATAAACTATATGCATCTCTTATGCCTTCAACCGTCAACTTTAACTCATGGTGAATCACCCTCAACCTGACGATCATATACTTTTCT
The DNA here is from genome assembly GCF_009905375.1 of Apium graveolens. NCBI lineage: Eukaryota > Viridiplantae > Streptophyta > Magnoliopsida > Apiales > Apiaceae > Apium > Apium graveolens. Next base: position 43,658,630 of record NC_133654.1, read on the forward strand.
ATTTCTATTAATAGGAGTCTTTAGGGTTTCCTCATACCCAACTCCCTTATCATTCCTCAAACTCTGTTGCCTTTTTATTCCTTTCCACTTCAATTCCTTTTTATTTTCTTTTCTCTTATCATTATTTCATGAACCAACACAACATAAGCATTGATTTCAAATATCCCGTCATTCTGGATTCGCGTCTTCAGAACGAATCTTAACAACTTTTACAGCTTAGATTCATAATTCATCATACTCGTCTGCCTTTGTTCTGGCTCTAAAGCTTTTACACTATTCCATAACCTTGGGAATTACGATCCCGAAAACAATTGGCTGAACTTTAATCAGTTTATTATAATCTCTTGCTCCGTGCCTTCCTTGGCCTTTCACTAGCGGGTGGTCTCTCTCTTGGGAGGGTAAGTGACAAAACAGTCTTTTGTGGTTCGTCAATCATTTAGAATCTCAAATGATTCATCCATTTCCTTTAGCCAGGCTCTTGCCTCGACTGGGTCAGCTTGTTCCTTGGAACTCTGAGAGCTTAGCGACTTAAAGGTCATGTAAGAATTTCTCACCGCACTGTCTCCTCAGGGTGGTGGTTGGGGATAATAGTCTAAGTTCTTTTTAGACAGGTCCATGAATTTCCGTATAGGAGTACCGTCTCGGGTCTCCTTATCTCGCTTCGACTTTTGTTTCCTCAGTCTAAATGTTTCTTCCTACTCCCCATAATTGGGGTCATCTTTTAATTTAAAATCCTCATTTTCCACTCCATTATGTTATGGGTTCCTTTTGTCTTGGTGGCAACCTCCCTGACTATCACGTTCAGGGTTTGCTCTAACTCTTATTCCTCAAACTAGCTTTCATCTAAGATTTCATCTTTAAGCTCTTAAACCTTTGGAACCCAAATTCTATAGGAATACCTCATTATTCCCTTATCATCTCTCTCGGTATTAATCTCATACCTATTTGTTGGCTCTCTGCCTTCATTCATCACTTTTACTGGCACAATATTTTCTTTTCCAATAATTCGGGCTGTATTGCAATCTCAAACAGCTTTTCGGTACCGGCTCCGGTTACCTTCACTTCTATTTCCATTTTCTCAAAATCTCTTATAAACTCCCCAAAAGACATTATCATCTTGAGTCTCTCCTTTTTACTAAGGGCATCAGCCACCACATTGGCTTTCCCCCGAATGATAAAGAATCTCATAATCGTAATCCTTGATTAGCTCTAACCGCCTCCTCTGGCGTATGTTGAGCTCTTTCTACGCAAAAATGTACTAGAGCTCCTATGGTTTGTGTAAATCTTGCACTTCTCTCCATACAAGTAGTGCCTCCAATCTTTAGGGAAAAACTATTGCCACGAGCCCAAGCTCATGGGTGGGGATATCGAATTTTATACTTCCTTAATTGTCTTGACGCAGACGCGATTATCTTGCTGTGCTATATAAGAAGCACCCTAATTCCTTATGCGAAGCGTCACTTACAAATCACAAAATCTCCTTTTCCATCCGGCAACGCCATCATAGGGGCCGTCACCAATCTTTGCTTCAGTTCTTAAAATCTTTTCTCGTATTTCTCTGTCCATTCGAACTTCTCAGTCTTACGAGTAAGCCGCGTTAAAGGGCTACTATCTTTACAACTTGAACGAACCTCCGGTAGTGACCGGCCAATCCTACCTCTGGTAGTTTCCCTAACCATGGTCATCAATTCCTCAGTGGTCCTTTATTCATTCTTGTCAGGATCCTCCATGGGATCCTCCTCAATAACTATCCCTTCTAGGACAACATCATCAACCGCTACATCCTCACTATCAACATCATCCGGTCCTGCATTAGGACACTCTATCGGATCCGCAATCCGATCTCCAATTAGTAATAAAATATCATCGCGATGTTGCTCCTCAACCTCAGGGTTCGGAGTCCCGCTACCATATACGATAACGAACTACGCTCCTATCACGATATTTATAAGGGTTCCCATAAGGGTTTTAACTGTCAGTACTACGTTAGGTAGTCCGACTATGAACTTGGCAAGAGTTCTTATTATCTTAGTGAACTTATTATCTTAACGTCCCATCATCTCTGAGGTTTATAACGCTTAGCTCTGATACCATTTCTGTAACACCCCCAGATCCGGGGTCGGGGATCCGGGTCGTCACGGTCTTTCTTTCCACAATATCACTTCACTTAATTAATAATAACCAACCTTATGCTGTGACCCCACACTAACATACACCACAACCCGTTATAGTCTCAGAGATGAAATTCAAATAAGTACAAGTCTTTGAATCCACAATTTAAAAGTTATTACAACCCAAAACGATTACTTGATAAATTTACAGTTAATTGCCATTATCTGCCACAAGTTATAATTATACATAATTGATTTTCCAAAAGCAGATGGTCTAATCTACAATAGATCTACCTCTGCAGCTATAGCAGCTACGACATCAACGGGAAGACGCGGAACGCTTTCCACGCGCTTGCGCTGGGTCTGCTGGAGTCTGGTCATCTTTCCTAACTGTTGTTGTGTGATGAAAGAAGAAAGCAAGGGTGAGCAGCAAGCCCACCAAAATAATATGTATAATGATTTACAATATATGAGCCTACTCATAATACTCATGAAAGTCTTGGTCAAAAGAAATGAACCAAGTTTGATATCTTAATGCGATGAAGTCGCAAAATATTCAGTATATATACATATATACTTTTCAAAATATTGGAAGTCCTCTTCCATGCATAATATACACAAAGTCCCAGTGTATAACTGTATATAAAAAAATATCGTTGCAAGGTGATCTCATATATCTAACCTTGTCTCAACGTTTTTCTGAAAATCTTTGTCATTCATAAGACAATTATTAATTAGATATAAGTTTAAAAGATGAAGTTACCAAATACTTCACTACACTTATATCATTCCCAAATACTACTTGAACTACCACCGTTCAAGTTATAATCAATTTCAAAAGTTCATCACATAGATGAGACTACAATACAAGATTTGAATAGATTCAGTCTTTGAAATATTATTGAATGAAAAGTTATGAGATACTTTATTTAGTCCCGATATATATATATATATATATATCCACATATATATATATCCCGAAAACAATTCCTGGAACCTCTGTTATGTGAAGTATGAACAGAGTTCGAAACATCCAATGAATTTTTGGAAAGGAAAAGAAAACATTTGGCATAAACCCGATATCTTGCTGATCAGGCACAGATACCAATAAGTAACCTTTTCTACTGTAGATGGATGAATTCCTCACCGGTCATCACCCTGGTCATAATTAAGACCTCGCGCTCGACCGTACCCCGGCCCCTCACGCGTTGATGGACTGCCACCCAGCCACTTACACAATATTAGACCGTACCCCGGCCTGTCGCTTATGCCGACTCAATTAGATGGGCTTACTTCCCGAACATTGGGCAAGTAATCAATTCATTTACCAAATCTGCAACCTCGTTGCGAATATAAAATACACCACAGAGCCAGATTCCCCAGGTTTTGAGCGAGTATTTAAATCCCCTTTAAAAAGGAAGATCTTAAATATAAAAATGAGTTTTGGGATCCGCTCTGACTTTTAAAAAATCATTTTGAAGACTCGAAAACACTTTAAAGAGTGTTTGGAGTAAGGCTGATTTAATGAAGTAAATCAGTCCCCAGAATATTAGAAAATATCTGAATATTATTAATTAAATAATATTCCCATAAAGAATAATCTTTATCAAAATAATTGAAGTAGAAGTATTAAAATTTACACTTGAAACGAGTATTAAATAACCAAAGATATACTTATATGAAAGTATTATCTTTATTTGAATAATCGAAAATAAGTTTGATTATTTACACCTTATTCTTTAATAAAATAAAGAATATACCTCAGCAAATAATCGGAGTCATAGATCCTCAAATGAATATTCAAATAATATTCATAATAATATAAAAGAGTCATAAGTCCTCGAATGAATATTCAAATAATATTCAGATAAATAAATAAAAGGAGTCATAAGCCCTCGAATAATATTCGAAATAATATTCAATAATAAAATAAAGTTTCAAGTTATCGAATAAACCTTATTCGATTAATAGTTTGGAAAACTATAACCATATATATATAAATATATATATATATATATATATATATATATATATCCGTATCCATATATACAAAATCTACTCGGGATCCTCGACTCCCGGTTTTAGAAAATATTTTCACCTTTGGGTCCCTATACTAAGGGTATATGCAAGTTACCGCTATCCTCTAGCATAGGTATTATCAACTGAACCAACAGATATATATTTCAAGAATATGAAACAGGCATGCATATATACCATATCACATGCTACAATATATCGCAAGAATTTGCTAATAACAATCATGCACTATCACAAGATAATGCATATACATATATTTACATCACAACAACAGTTATAACTGGTAGAAAACTTGCCTGAGCGACTTGGGGTGATAAAAGGCTCGGGACGAGTCTGGTAACCTATAAACAACAAGTAAGTTGGAATTAAACCAAAATCACTTGTAAATCTATACTTTAACTAACTTAGACTCTAACGCTTGTTTTGCGCTCACTGATTCGCTTAAGTCACTCGGGTACCCTCGGCTCCACCATTTTTAATAATTTAACCTTTACGAGTTTTAAAGCGATTCCTTCGCGAGTGACTTACCAACTGCCTAAAACACTTACCATAAATGTTTCATGCATTAATTAACCCTTTTTGGTCTTTAACCTACATTTCAAAATAAGGTGAGGGAAAAAGTTTCGTTCGTGAAACGCCGTTACTTGAAACGGTCGTTTCTCCTAAACCGTAAATCGGAATCGAACGAACTACATATCAAAACGAAGCTCGTAACATGAGCTATCTAAACATGGCAGTGGTCACAATCTAGCAGGGGGTTATCGGGTCCTAATGCTATGCACAAAAACAGTCCAAAGAAAATCGGACGTTACGACGGCTATGTTTACGCGATTTCCCATTTTTTAAACCATCCACAATCAACCCAAACCATCCTCAAATCCAACACACAACAAACATCCATCCTTATCACATCATAACAATCCCAACCAATTCACTTTTAATCATTCATACATATGCTTAAACCTAACTTTAATCATACTTAAGTTTCTTTAAATCAAAACCACAAAATTACCATTTCATTTCACTACCATTCCAAATCTCAAACTCTAATCATAACAACAAAACCAACTAATCTCTACAAACTCAACCAAACTTCAACCAATCAAGCATCATGCCTCACATATGCTATATCAAACACATTCAATCCTAATTACTCAAAACTAAAGCTAGGGTTTGTAGTTTATACCTTCCTTGGAGAGTGGAGAATCAAGAGGATGGCTTGGAATCACCTTTAAAGTCCTTAACCAAGCTTAATCTAAACAAAACTTCAAGAACACAAATTTTAGTTCTTGAAAACACTATTCACCATCTTCTTTGATGATTTATAGAAAAAGATTGGCTTGGAATTAGAAGCTTAAACTTATAGGAAGTATGTAACTTAACTAGGAGAAGCTAGGATAATTACCTTGCTAAATAGTAAGTGGAGGAGCTTGGATCTTCAAAAATTAAGAAAAGGACCCGTGAGCTTCCATGGAGAAAGAAGAATTTTGTGTTTTGTTTGATGAAAATGAAATGATTTGCTTGGTTGGTTGATTTGGTTTTGTTTTTGCTTTAGTGAATTACCTTCTTGCCCTTGGATTTGTGTGGTTACAAAGCCACCACACCTCCTCCTTCCCATGTCATGCTTATCTCATCCACATGATGTCATCCTTCCTTCCTTGTCTTCTTTCTATTGGTTGGATGACATCATTCCCATTAATCCCTTTGATTAACTTCCTAATCGTTTGCCTAATGACCGCTGATCTGCTATACGGTTCGCTTAACTTTCGTTCTCGTTTTATCGTTTGAAGGATCATACCCGGGATCTTATTACTTAGGTTCCCTTAACCTTTCTCAATACATTATATTCCTTTTTATGATCCTCCATTAATCCTTTAATTTAAATCCTTTTTATCCTGTTACCTCATACTCAATTCTCTCCGTATCTTGTGGATTTCCGGGAAAAACCAAAGTGTTCGGAATTGGATTCTGACGATCTTTACATACACTTATATACTTCATAGAGTACTAATAATATCCCATAAGATCAATAACAGAACCCCTACATAGCGTGGCATGAAAAGTTTTCTCGTTCAGCAAAAACACTATTCATAAGGGTTTCAAAATTTCTCAAAAATTGGGGTTATTACACCGAGGAAGGAAATTGGGGAATTAGAGAGAAACGAAAGAGGAACAGGGAAGAGAAGAAACAGAGAGGAGAGATGGAGAGATTTTAAGAATGAAAACGGGAGAGACGAAGTAGCCGAGAGATTAAACTCGGAAGAAAAGGAAATGGATGCTTTAATATCTTAATTTCTGCTGTTATGCCACGTATTTGCAATTCCTGACACGTGTTAGAAAATAAACACGTAACCATTGGGATAATTACGCCGATTCTGAAGCCCAAAGTTTGAAATTAACGAACTGAGCTACTCTTAAAACAATTTTAGAAAATTACGAAAATATTTTTAAAATGTTAGAAATATCCCGAAGTTCATAAAAACATAAATTTTGAAATTTTAAAACGATTTTTAAAATGCACTTTATATCCGCTTTTATCAATGAAGCGAAACAACGAGCGTGTGAAATTAATCCCGAAAATTTCCAAAATAATTTAAAAATTCTAGGAATATTCAAAATTTAAATAAGTATAAGTTTCTTAATTTTTGAATAATATTGGAGTTAGATATGGATTTTATAATTAAAAGCATTCAGAAAATCATTTAAAGATAAATAATTAATAAAATATTGATTTCTCAATTTTATAAAATCCTAAAAATAATTATTGTAATTGTAAAATCATAAAAACAATTTTAGAAATATTCCCAATATTTATGCAAATAAATTTGCACTAAATCCACTTTTAGAAGTGAAAATAATTCAATACGATCCCATAATTAATCGCGCGGACAATCTGATACACTATAAATCACATATGGATAATAATCAAACAACACATAGCGGTCAAAACCAACACACATATTTTATTTATTTAATAATTTCCATAATTGTACAATTAAATAATTCAAACAGATTACACGGGTCGTTATACTTTGAAGTTTGAGTGTGCAGCAAATGCTAGAAAAATCGTTATTATTTCAAGTCTTGCAACTGGAGAAAAAGTTTCATCATAATCAATTCCTTCTTACGGTTAGTAGCCTTTTACAACCAACCTTGCCTTGTTTCTGGTAACTATACCATTTTCATCCATCTTGTTCCTGAGCACTCATTTTGTTCCAATTACACTTCTATTCTTTAGTGCAGGAACTAACTCCCAAACTTTGTTTCTTTCAAACTGATTAAGTTCTTCTTGCATGGAAGATATCCAATCAGGATCCATTAGAGCTTTTTCAGTTTTCTTAGGCTCTACTTGAGACAGAAAGCATGCATGTAGGCACTCATTAGTACTTTCACTTTTAATCTTTACACCAGCATTAGGATCACCAATTATTGCATTTTTATTGTGACTCATTTTCACACAGTTTTGATCTTCAGCCTATTTTTCTATCCTCTTTATGTGCTTAATTATGATGTGTGGAGTTTCATATTTAGAATGCATAAATTCTACCCATGTGTATCTTGAGTAGTCATCAACCATCACAAGTGCATATTTGTTTCTTGAAATTGATAAGACATTTACTGGCCCAAACAAGTCCACGTGAATAAGTTGTAATGATGCACTTATGAAATTTACAGTTTTTGACTTGTGAACTGATCTTTTCATTTTTTCTTTCTGACAGGCTTCACAAACTTCAATTTGAGCAAACTCTAATTTTGGCATGTCTCTCACCAACTCTTTCTTGACCAGAGTGTTGATTGCCTTGTAATTTAGATGTGAGATTTCTTATGCCATAACTTGCTTTGCTTTATGGATGTCTTGGTGTAGAAGCAACCAATTCCATCCTCATTTGTTGAGTCCAAGTCTGTAACAAACAAGCTTCCTTTCCGTGTTCCTTTTAGAGCAACTTCATTGGTTTTCTTGCTGATGAAGATACATTCTTCTTTGTCAAATAGAATTTTAAAGCCTTTATCTGCAAACTGGCTGACACTGAGAAGATTTACTTCAAAACCAGCTACCAATGCTACATCATCAATAATAACATTTTGAGAAACAACCTTGCCATATCCCATTATGAATCTTTTGCTGTTGTCTCCAAAGGTCAGCAAAGGGCCAGCCTTCTCCTCAAATTTTGATAGCAGGGCCTTATCACCTGTCATATGCCTAGAGCATCCACTGTCTATGATTCATATGACCTTCTTCATTTCTCCCTACACACAATGAGTTTTAAGTGAATTTAGCAACCCAAGCAATGTTAGGTACTTTCTTCTTGTTAACTGACTTAGCAGAAGTAGAGTTAGAAGTCTCACAAAATATAGCATTCATAGATGTTTGTGCATTATCCTTTGCTGCTGTAGATCCAATACTGACTTCTTTGAGATCTACTCTCAGCTTGTGGCAACTTTTCATTACTTTTAAGTTACATGGAGTGCAGTAAAACTTATCACAAAATGGATACGGATCATTTGCTTTGGCTTCATTATACTTGCAGGCTCCATCAACTAGCATGCTAACAACCTTTTTACAAAGGTAAGTTAGGTGATTCACAGAGCCCACTTTTCACATTTCTTTCTTGGAGCATCCGCAACATAAGCCAATTTGTTACTTTTATTTATCCCAATCTTCCCATTTTTATTATTCTTCTTCTTCTTTCTTGCATATTCAGTTTTTGTTTCCTTGACAGGTGTCTTGGAATCTTGGTTATCCATGAGCTTCTTTTCAGCTTTGAAAGTTTGAGTTGTTTCTGTATTTTTCTTCCCATTGTCTTCATCAACAATTTCTTGCTTTATGATCAACTCTTCTTCACTGAAATCTACTTCACATGATTTGAACATAGGTGAACCAACCTTTTCAACATAGATGGAACATCTTCATTTTCATTTGATTTCCCTTTTTCACCTACAACTTTCTTCTTATTGTTCAAGGCATCATAGTCAAGACCAATAACAATATTTGCACCTGGCTTGTTCTTCTCATGGTATTGTCCAACCAACTCAGATGGATTCCTGAAAGATTTCAACTTGACTTCATTCTTTTCTAGCTTCTCCCTTAATACGGCTTCAATCTCATTTGCACACTTGAGCTTGTTTTTTTGATATGCATTTTCTTGTTTCACAGCTTCAAGCTCTACTAGCAACAACTCAGTTTCTTATTTCTCATTTTCAAGTTTCTCATTTATCTTTGTCAATCTGCTAACCTCTTCATTAGCAGCAACCATACTTATATAAATGTGAAACATTTCTGTGCTCATCTTTTCAACAGTTTCCTTATATTGACTCACATTTAAATCAATGGTGGTAAGAGTTGGTACCTGTGTTTTTGATGAGGATGACTGTTAGTCTCTAAACACGCGCTAATAATACACGCAAGTATACGCGTTCGCAAGTAGTATGGAATCTTTTCTGGTTTGTTCCCACATAGACTGTATTGGTTAACTATTTAATTCACGCACTTAAGCAACAATGTATGGTTATTATTTAATGCTAAGACGATAACAAATTGAGGTTGTTTATAACTAAGAATTATGCTAACTATTATAACTACGAAAATAAGATTGATTAAATTAATATATAAGACAAACATGGGATTTTAACTTCATTAAATACTTCATTTAATAGCCTTATTTGTCTCAACCTTAGCATGCAATGGTGATGACACTAATCAGACAACACGAAACTGATAAACGCCAACTTTCGTTGCACGAGTACCATACTACCAGACATCCACAAAAGAAATAGAAGCTGAATAGACACCAATTATATTGAGACCCTATATGTCTATAGAATTTGACAACATAACGGTTTAATCACAAGTTATCTATCTTGATTACACAGGGCAAGTAAGATGGTTAAAATTACCTACGAATCATGCATAACAATAACACATGAACCTATACTAGCATGGCAAGTTCTAAATCCTTAAATTCACTGTCGCTTCATTAAGAATTAACACACTATCTTATAAGTTTGCGACGCTCATAAGACGAATACGCACAACCAATACTAGGATATCAATCAATCACCACATACTAAGGTATCAAAATAATTTAACTAAAGAAATCCATAAATAAATCCGCTAGAACCCCATGATAACGATTAGCCCATGATCGAACTCATCATCAACGTGGGTTCCGATGAAAGCATGGTATAACAAACGTAGTCTTTATAACGAATAAATAAAACCAAGTACAAATAAGAGTAAAGGTTCACAAGTAAGAAAACTAGCATCCAAATACAACTTAAAACAAAGATTCACAAGTAAAAATAAGATCTTCTTCGCCTTCATTGAATCGTGCTAAAAACGGTCTTCTTACGGCTCTCCTTGCACTCTGTTATGTCTCTCCTATGAAAATGTTCTTATTTGAATATATAGCAGCCCTTTGCAATCTGGAAGTCTCCCCATTTAGAATTGAATTAGAATCAGGATTCTTATTTTCCGCACCGGCGCGCCCGTGGGCGTGCTGCCTTTCTGGAATCCTAGCGCGGCCGTGTGCTATCACAGCGCGGGTGCGCCGTCCTTCTGGGGGAAAGCTCATATTTCATCTTTTCCCTTGCTGCTTCGAGCCGACTTTCCATGAGCTTTTATTCCAACACCATCTTGACACCAAACTAGAACCAAAACAATGTTAATTCACCTGATTCACAAATTAGTACCTAAAATGCAAAAACACTAGAAAATACCTTAGAACACTTAACAACTTGAGTACAAATGCATCAATCCAAAGCTTATTAGAGCATTATAAAGTGTCATAAATGCCACTCAACATACCCCCAAACTTGAATCGATGCTTGTCCTCAAGCATAAACAGGCTCAAAGAACAAGAAAAAAAAATGCATGAATGCAACGATCCCAATAAAATAACTAAACCAATCAGCAAGTAACATATCAACAAATGCAGTTACTCACATAAAGATCAATTAAATCATACAAATCAACTTACAAACTAGAGACGTGGTGTGTGCAAATGCTTACAGATATACTAACGCAACTACATCGACAATCATGACTCACTACTTATCAAGATAATCGCAAGTTTATAAACAGAATAAAAGCTAGACTCAAAATAACTTATAACACTCCAATTCTATATCAGATTTTAACACGAATTCATGCTTTTATTCACAATAAAACAACACAAGTATGCTTATTTGATCGTGCAATGAGTGAGGTCCACAAAAGACTTATACAATATACCCATATAGCGAGCGCTAGGTTAACGGATCCCAGACTATAAAAGCCTTAGGTCACTAGGCACAAAGTCCCCTAAGAACTTAATAACTCGAGTACTAAAGAGCCCACTCGTGATCAATTATACATAACACTTATTATTTCCTTCTTTTTTCTATTTTTTTTCTTTTTTCTTTCTCCTATTTTTTTTCGAATTTATGAATGAGTGTGTTTCGCTCCATCTCATTCAACCCTAGACTACTCATATAAATATGAGCCGACTAGTAGCCAATTGACACCTAGCCACACAACTAGCAATTAAATCCAATTTTCTCTAATTTTTTTAAATATCCATGTCTTTTATTATAAGAGAATATCCTAAATTCTAAATATAAACAAGCGATTAAACCTCGACAAACCAACAAACCATGACTATGATCTAGCACTATAGCAACCTATAAGACTTAGTGAAATACAAGTGTCTCTAGTATGCAAATCAACTTAATACGACTTAACATCTCTAAACACGACATCACTACACTAGCATCAATATCACAATTCAATCGGAAAAATTATCTCAGGGATCATGTTATAATACAAATGCATGAAAATTATATGAACAAAATAACATAAAACTACCAAAAATAAATAAAAATAATAAAAAAAACTAAATGGCAAAATATGCAACTATATGAACTAAACTATCATGAACATGCAACTATATGAGACTCACAAAAACATATTCCTTCAACTACTAACCCCAAACTTAAAATATTCACTGTCCTCAGTAAAGGTAATAGTAAGGAATCAGGCATACCTAATCAAAATTAGGCTCCTCACCCTCAACGGGTGGAGTGTCGGGTGTGTCCGGAGGTGGATACACGGAATCCTCACCAAAAATTGGCCACTGGATATCAACTCCTGTGGCTCTGAAAGCTACCCAAGTGCCTGGGTGAGATCACGTGCGAACCTGCTATAGATGTCAAGCCTCACATCCATCCTCCGTGCCACATGCCTGTACTGCATCATTCTCATTCCAGCTCCCATATCAACTCCTTCCTCCTCCTCATGTGCCTGCTGCGATGGCCCTGCCTCATCTCTTAGCTGAGATCTCCATGCAGTCTTGCTCGCCTGAGTGGCTCCAGCAGCTGGCCTCCCACCAGGTAGGTGGTTAAAAGTATAACCAAGCCCCTTCAGATCGGGCTTGCCTCCATTCCATTCTTGCATCGTAGCCAAAGTAGTGTTGTCAATAGGAGCACTCGAGATCTGCAACTGCTCGTGTGCGGGCCAATGAACACCAACTGCCACGCACAGCTTCGTCACCACGGACGCATATGGAATAGATCCCGTAATACTCCCCCTCAAGAACTTCAGAATCCCCTGATAAATCTCCATCCCCAAATCTATATAATTGCCCTGAAGAATGCCCCATAACAAACGTGCACGCTCCACAGTAATCTCATGCACTTACGAAGATGACATGATGTTAGCGCATATAAAAGCGTTCCATGCACTGGAAAACCCGTTCATTCTTTAAGGTGAAAATGTAAGATCCAGATCAAAATCCTGTGGAGTCTTATCATTCCAGGTGTCCTGCCCCACCTTCCTCGCGGGCTGCTCAATCACAGTACTGATAGCCTCTGCACTATACTCCACCATCCTCCCTCGAACCACCATGAAGCCATTCTTCTCGGCCTTGCCGTTCGCATAGAACTCGCGAACAACACTCATGGGCACATCAGCGGGTGCCTCGCAAATAGGAACCCAGCCCATCTCAAGAATCATCTCCAACAACTGACCATCCTTCCCTGATGGAAGAAAACCTCGCTCCTTGATAATTGGCTTCAAAAGAAGCCTAGTATACTCTGCTTCAGCCTCGGGAGTAGAGAACCTTGGCCTTACACCACCCACGCTTGATGAATCAGTGGTGCTGCTAGCGACTTGTGTTCTTTGTCTCTTGGGTGCCATTGGAAGTGAGTAGACATAATAGGAGTTGTGTTTGAGAGAAAATTTGTGTTTGAGAATTTGTGAATTGGTGAAAAAGTTGTGTATGAGGTGTATGTATATATAGGTGGTGAAAAGAGAATTATATATGGAATATAGAAGTGGGAATTGATTACGGTAAAAAATGGGAGTAATGAGTTTGATTTGGAGAGGGAATTATGGGATGTGGGAGAGTAAAAATCGGTTTGGAATTGATTTTTGACTAAAAATCCCGATTTTCTCTTTAAACTGCTGTTTATTTTTTTTCAGTCGAGACACGGCGCGGCCGCGCGCAGTGCGGGCGTGTGCTACTTTTGCCAAATCGGCGCGGCCGCGCGCTGTAGCAGCGCGGGCGGGCCATATTTCTGTGAAATCGGCGCGACCGCGCGCTAGGACAGCGCGGGCGCGCCAAGCATTTGAATTGAGCCCTGAATTTTTTCTTTTTCTGATTTTTTTTTATAATTTTCTCCTTCCTTCTTGCTTCCTCTACCTCCTAATGTACAACAAACTTGGGTTGCCTCCCAAGAAGCGCTTCTTTTACGTCACTAGCTCGACGTAGAATCTCGAGATCAAACGGATAATAGAACGACACTAACCATCTCGCGGTTTGCCATGTCACCATAGTAATGCTTCAACCTCTGACCATTTACCTTGAATTCCTGGCCCGGATTATTCTCAAAAATTTCCACCACTCCATGTGGAAACACAGTTTTGACAATAAACTGCCCGGACCATCTTGACTTCAATTTTCCGGGAAAAAGATGGAGACGAGAGTTGAACAAAAGAACTTGTTGCCCCGGCAAAATAATTTGACCACTAAACCCCGATCGTTCCACCTCTTGACTTTCTCCTTATACATTTTGTTGTTCTCATAAGCTTGAAGTCGAAACTCATTGAGTTCATTCAATTGAAGCATCCTTTTTTTTCCAGCCGTATCCAAGTCCAGATTCAAATTCTTCAAAGCCCAGTATGCTTTATACTCGAGCTCCACAGGAAAATGACACCCTTTACCATAGACCAACTGAAATGGCGACATTCTCAAAGGAGTTTTGTATGCTGTTCTATAAGCCCAAACAGCTTCATCAAGCTTCAAAGACCAATCTTTCCTTGATGGACATATGACTTTCTCTAAAATGCGCTTGTTCTCTCTGTTAGATACCTCAGCTTGACCATTTGTCTAAGGATGATAAGCCGTGGCAATGCGATGATTTACATTATACCTTTTCATCATAGCAGTGAACTTGCGATTGCAAAAATGCGACCCCTCATCACTGATTATGACTCTTGGAGTTCCAAACCTTGTGAATATCTGCTTGTGAAGAAAATTAAGCACCACTTTCGCATCGTTTCTTGGCAACGCCTTAACTTCAACCCATTTCGACACGTAATCAACTGCCAACAAGATATACTGATTGTTACAAAATGAGACAAATGGCCCCATGAAGTCAATTCCCCAAACATCAAAGACCTCAACCTCGACAAGCACATTAAGAGGCATATCATCCCTCTTAGACATATTATTCACACGTTGACATCGATCACATTTCAAAACGAACTGGTGAGCATCTTTAAATAATGTCGGCCAAAAGAAACCTACTTGAAAAACACGAGCTGATGTCTTTTCTCCACCATAATGTCCTCCATTAGCCGTTGAGTGACAATCTCGCAAGATCCCCCCCCCCCCGTTTCGCTGTAAGGAATACATCTCCTGATGATTTGGTCAGCTCCTTGACAAAAAGAAATGGCTCATCCCACATATACCACTTCACTTCATGTAGAAAGTTCTTCCTTTGAGCAAAAGATAAGTCAGGAGGCATGATATTACTCACAAGGTAGTTCATAATGTCTACGAACCACGGTTCTTCTTCTTGCACTCCAAACAGCTGCTCGTCGGGAAAAGATTCATTTATCAATGTCTTATCCAACGAAGTAGCATTAGGATTCTCTAAATGCGAGAGATGATCATCGACTTGATTTTCAGTTCCTTTTCTGTCCTTGATCTCTAGTTCAAATTATTGAAGCAAAAGAACCCATCTTATCAATCTAGGCTTCGAGTCCTTCTTTGAGACGAGATATCAAATTGCAGCGCGATCAGTAAAAACTGTCACCTTAGTCCCAAGTAGATAAGATCAAAATTTCTCAAAACCATAGACAATAGCCAAAAGTTCTTTCTCTGTAGTAGTATAATTCAGTTGAGCACCACTTAGGGTCTTACTAGCGTAGTAGACCACATGAAATATGTTGTTCTTCCTCTGCCCAAAAACTGCTCCAACTGCATAGTCACTTGCATCGCACATCATCTCAAAAGGTTCACTCCAATCAGGTGCAGTTATCACCGGTGTCGTGATTAAACTCTTCTTCAATGTCTTAAAAGAGGCAAGGAACTCATCATCAAACTTGAAAGGAACATCTTTCTCTAGCAAACTGCACAATAGCTTTGAAATTTTCGAGAAGTCTTTGATGAAATGCCTGTAGAAACCCGCATGACCAAGAAAACTGCGAATTCCCTTAACAGAACTAGGTGGAGGAAGATTCTCAATGACCTCCACCTTGGCCTTGTCCACCTCTAGACCTTTACTAGAAACCTTGTGCCCGAGAATAATGCCCTGACACACCATAAAGTGACATTTCTCCTAATTGAGAACCAGATTGGTCTCAATGCACCTTTTGAGAACATGTCCAAGATTTTGCAAGCATTCATCAAAAGAATCGCCAAAGACTGAGAAGTCATCCATGAACACCACCACATTCTGGCCAATCATGTCAGAAAAGATGGCCATCATACATCTCTGAAATATGGCTGGCGCACCACACAGACTAAAAGAAACTCGTCTGAAGGGGGAAGTACCAAATGGACAAGTGAAGGTAGTTTTCTCCTGATCTTCTGGAGCCATACAAATCTGATTGTAACCTAAATAACCATCCATAAGACAATAGTACTTATGACCGGACAACCTGTGAAGCATTTGATCAATGAAGAGCAAAGGGAAGTGATCCTTTCTTGTGGCTTTGTTCGGCTTTTTATAGTCCATGCAAACTCTCCACCTCGTGACTGTTCTAGTAGGAATAAGCTCATTCTTCTCATTTGCTAACACTGTAATACCACCTTTCTTTGGCACACATTGAACCGGCCTTACCCATGAACTGTCTGAAATAGGGTAGATGATCCCTGTATCTAGCCACTTTAGAATTTCCTTCTTCACTACCTCCTTCATGATTGGATTGAGTCTTCTTTGCTGCTCGACCGTAGGCTTGCTACCTTCCTTTAGCAGAATTTTATGCCTGCAGTAAGAAGGGCTGATTCCCTTGATATCTGCTATAGTCCATCCAATTGCTGATTTGAACTCTCTCAAAATCCTCAAAATCTATTCCACATCACTACCTGAAAGGTTAGATGCAATAATAATAGGAAGAGTAGATGCATCACCTAAAAATGCATACCTCAAATGCTCAGGTAAAGGCTTAAGCTCAAGAGTGGGAGCTTCCTCAATAGATGGCTTGAGGCGTTTAGGAGCTTTGTTCAATTCCTCCATTTCAAGAGATTCAAAAGGCATATATATCTTCCTCTTCCAGGGAGAAGCATTCAAATACTGCAATTATTCTTCACCTTCGTCATCTTCACTATTCAAATTCCCCAACAAGGCTTTTTCTAAG
This sequence comes from Apium graveolens, assembly GCF_009905375.1. Classification (NCBI taxonomy): domain Eukaryota; kingdom Viridiplantae; phylum Streptophyta; class Magnoliopsida; order Apiales; family Apiaceae; genus Apium; species Apium graveolens. Next base: position 43,675,619 of record NC_133654.1, read on the forward strand.
GCATTAGACCTTAGCAATTGATCAAGTTCTGATGTGACCACCAAATCGACCAACTCCACTTTTAAGCACTCCTCATTATCAGTAGGAAATTTCATAGCATTAAATATATTAAAAGTCACATCCTGATCCAGAACTCACATTGTGAGCCTCGCATTGTAAGCTTACCCTTCTGCACATTTATCAAGGTTCAGATAGTCGCCAAGAAAGGTCTCCCCAAGATTATGGGAATCTTCTTATCCTCCTCGAAATTAAGAATTACGAAATCAGTAGGGAAGATGAGTTTATCAACCTTGACCAAGACATCCTCCACAATACCTCACAGATATGTAATAGAACGGTCGACCAACTGCAAGGTCATATAAGTCAGTTTTAGATCAGGCAAGTCCAACTACTTGAAGATTGACAAAGGCATCAGATTGATGCTAGCTCCCAAGTCACATAACCATCTGTCAAAAGACACTTTTCCAATAGTACACGTAATAGTGAAGCTTCCTGGATCCTTAAGCTTCGGAGGCAACTTGTGTTGCAGCATAGCACTGCATTCCTCCGTGGGAGCGACTGTCTCTAAATCATCTAGCTTTACCTTCCGAGAGAGAATACCTTTCATAAACTTTACATAACTAGGCATCTACTCAAGAACCTTAGCGAAAGGTATGTTGATATGAAGTTTCTTGAACACCTCCAGAAACTCCTCAAATTGCTTGTCCAACTCTTTCTTCTGCAGCCGCTTGGGAAAAGAAGGTGGAGAATAGATCTGCTTCTCCCCTGTATTACCCTCAGGAGGAGTGTGCTCAATAGTAGTCTTCCTTGGTTCCACTTCTTCATCCTGCTGTTCTACTTCTTTCTCAACCTCAACTTCTTCAGTCAACACTTGAGTTTGTTCGGGATTCACAACCTTTCCAGACCTCGAAGTGATTGCCTTAACTGCTCCTTAGCTTCGCTCTTTCCTGGCACTTTAGTGTCACTAGGTAGTGTACCAGGCTGACGATTTAGCAAGGCATTGGCAATTTTCCCAATTTGATTTTCCAAGGTCTTGATAGAAATAGCTTGACTTTTGCACATAAGCTTCAACTCCTCTAATTCAGATTTTTCATTAGCTTGTTGCAGCTGGAGTTGCTGTCTTGGTATATACTGCGGTTGCTAAAAACCAGGGGGGTTGTACTGCTTAGCTGGATATTGATGATAAGGTTGTTGAACCGCATTCTGTGTGTTGCTCTAACTGAAATTAGGATGATTGCGGTTGTTGGGATGATAGGTGGCTGGAACTAGTTGCTGCGATCGCTGGAAGTTGCTCAAAAACTGAGTTGATTCACTAAAAATTGTGCACTGATCAGTCTCGTGGGCACCAGCACAAAGCTCACATACACTAGCGATTTGATTGACTCCATAATTAGCCAAAGTGTCCACCTTCATCGTCAAATCCTTAAGTTAGGCAGCGATAGCAGTTGATGCGTCCAACTCCGGAATTCCTGCGACTTTTCCCTGAGTCAGCCTCTGGGAAGGATTCTGGTACTCATTAGCAGCCATCAATTCAATAAGTTCATAAACTTCATCGTAGCTTTTAGCCCACAAGGCTCGTCCTGATGCTGCCTCAAGCAAGGGTCTAGAAGTAGCACCCAATCCATTGTAGAAACAATTGATAATTATCCAATCAGGCATGCCATGGTTTGGGCACTTCGTTAGCATCTCCTTATATCGATCCCAAGCCTTACACAGAGATTCTCCAGTTTGCTAAGCAAACTGAGTAAGAGCATTCCTGATTGCAGCAGTCTTCGTCATAGGGAAGAATTTAGTGAGAAACTTTTGTGCAAGATCCTCCCAAGTAGTGATAGACCCTGCTGGTAGAGAGTGTAACCAACACTTATCCTTGTCCTTTAGAGAGAATGGGAAGAGTGGCAGCTTGATAGCGTCTTCAGTCACATTATTAAACTTGAAGGTGTCGCAGATCTCGATGAAATCCCTAATATGCATGTTGGGGTCTTCAGTTGGAGAACCCCCAAACTGAACTCAGTTCTGTATCATCTGAATTGTGCTTGACTTGATCTCAAAAGTGTTAGCCCAGATGGCTGGTCTGATGATGCTTGACTGAATGTCATTAATCTTAGGATGAGAATAGTCCATAAAAGCCTTCGGATTTTCCGCTTGATCATCCATCTCTAATAAAGCTGGTTCTTCGACTTTCTCTTCTTCTTCTACCTTCTTTTCTTCCTTGAAAACTTCCTTACGAACTACCACAAGTTCTTCCTCGGCTTTATCCAGTGTTCTCTTATGAGTAAGCGAAAATGTATGCATACACCCTCGCTAGAGTACCTGAAATAAAACAAGGAACAAATAAGTAATAATGTCCAAGTCAATGAACTTTAACGACCACTGATGGAAAACACATAAACTATAAATTAACACTGCAGTCCCCGGCAGCGGCGCCAAAAACTTGTTAGTCGCTAAATACGCGGTAATAATACACGCAAGTATACGTGTTCGCAAGTAGTATAGAATCTTTTCTAGTTCATTCCCACAGAGACTGTATGGGTTAACTATTTAATTCACGCACTTAAGCAACAATGTATGGTTATTATTCAATGCTAAGATGATAACAAATTGAGGTTGTTTATAACTAAGAATTACGCTAACTATTATAACTACGAGAATAAGATTGATTAAATTAATATATATGACAAACATGGGATTCTAACGTCATTAAATACTTCATTCAATAGCCTTATTGTTCTCAACCTTAGCATCCAATGGTGATGACACTAATCAGACAACACGAAACTGATAAGCGCCAACTTTCATTGCACGAGTACCATACTACCAGACATTCACAAAAGAGATTGAACCTGAATAGACACCAATTATATTGAGACCCTATATGTCTATAGAATTAGACAACGTAACGGTTTAAGCACAAGTTATCTATCTTGATTACACAGGACAAGTAAGATTGTTAAAATTACATGCGAATCATGCATAACAATAACACATGAACCTATGCTAGCATGGCAAGTTCTAAATCCTTAAATTCACTGTCGCTTCATTAAGAATTAACACACTATCTTATAAGTTCGCGACGCTCATAAGACGAATACGCACAACCAATACTAGGATATCAATCAATCACCACATACTAAGGTATCAAAATAATTTAACTAAACAAATCCATAAAGAAATCCGCTAAAACCCCACGATAATGATTAGTCCATGATCAGACTCATCATCAATGTGGGTTCTGATGAAAGCATGTTATAACAAATGTAGTCTTTATACCGAATAAATAAAACCAAGTGCAAACAAGAGTAAAGGTTCACAAGTAAGAAAACTAGCATTCAAATATAACTTAAAACAAAGATTCAAAAGTAAAAACAAGATCTTCTTCGCCTTTATTGAATCGTGCTAAAAACGGTCTTCTTACGGCTCTCCTCGCGCTCTGGTATGTCTCTCCTATGAAAACGTTCTTATTTGAATATATATAGCAGCCCTTTGTAATCTGGAAGTCTCCCCACTTAGAATCGAATTAGAATCAGGATTCTTATTTTCCGTACCGACACGGCCGCACGCTATCACAGCGGGGGCGCGCCGTCCTTCTGGGAAAAACTCAGATTTCATATTTTTCCTTGCTGCTTCGAGCCGGCTTTCCACGAGATTTTATTCCAACACCATTTTGACACCAAATTAGCACCAAAACAATGCTAATTCACCTGATTCACAGATTAATGCCTGAAATGCAAAAATACTAGAAAACACGTTAAAACACTTAACAACTTGAGTACAAATGCATCACTTCAAATCTTATTAGAGCATTATAAAGTGTCATAAATGCCACTCAACAATGACTCTCCTTGCTCCAAGGCCATAAGTGCATAATGTCCAACTTCATCATCTTCATCATTATCAGAATCATCCCAACTCTTTCCCTCTGCAATATAGGCTTTGCTTTACTTTTTCTTCAAAAGAGCTTCGTACTTTGCTTCCAATTCAAGATAAGCTTTGTCTATCTTTTCTTTCTTGGGTTTCCTGCATTCTGTAGCAAAATGGCCTAGCTCATCACAGTTATAGCACCTTATTTTTTATCTGTCAATAGATCCAGTTTTGTAGCCATTTTTGCTATCAGATGTGTACTTCCCTTTTCCTTTCCAGCTGCTGTCTTTGTTGAATGATTGTCCTTTACCCTTGAAGAATCTTGGCTTCTTTACTCTAATGTTAGAAAACTTTCTTTCCAAATAGGCCACTGACTGATCTAGCTCATCAAGTTCATCCAGGGTGTAGAACTCATCTTCTTCCAATTCCAGTATGACTTGTTCCTGTGAATCATTGTTTTTTGGCTCACTTGTTGAGACAACTGAGTTTGGGATCTTGGCTCATCATTAGAGGTCTGGATTTTATTGACAATTAGAGTACTTGAGCCCTCTATAACATGCCCTTGACTAGCTCTTAATGATTTTCTTTGAATCATTTCCAATTCATATGTTTTTAAGATTACATATAGAACTTCCAGAGTTATTCTACTCAAGTCTCTTCCTTATCTGATTGCTGAAATTTTATGTTCCAAATGATCAGGGAGTGTGAGCAAAAACTTCAAATTCACTTCTTTAGCTTCATAATATTTAGCATTCAGCTGCAAGTCATTTATCAACTTGTTAAACCTTTCAAACACATCAGTAATTCCTTGGGCTTAGCCATGAAACCCTCATACTGTGAAATTAGTGTCCTTCTTTGATTTGATTTAACTTCCCCTATTCCTTCACAAAGTATCTCTATCTTTTCCCCGATATGTTTAGCAGTGTCACAGTTGACAATGTTATTGCACATTACATTGTCAAGTGACTCAATCAAGATTAATTGCAAGCCACTATCTAGGGAGAATTTTTATTTCTCAGGCTCAGTGTATTCTGAAGGATCTTTAGGAGCATAATGAGCTGAAATGACCATATCTCCATCTGTAGATTCCTCAACTCTAACCATAGGAGTGAAATGCCCATTCTTGAGAATCTGAATATATAATGGATTGGCCATCCTAATTAACAACAACATTTTCTTCTTCCATAGAGTGTCGTTAGTCTTATCAAAAGTTGGGATTTTGATGTTACTGATTTTCTGTGTATTCATTCTTCTAAGATCTTGAATCTGTTTACTTTCAGATTTTGCTCTGATACCACTTGTTAGATAATGAATCACACACAGGGGGAGTGAATGTGTGTTTGTGTTTTTCTGCTTTTCTTGAAGTGTTTTTTATGGTGAACAAAGTAAATTAAAATCTTGTAGTAAAATGTGTTAGTACTGAATTTAGACAAATAAAACAGTGAACACAAATATTTCAAAACTCACTTAATTTTATATTAAAATTAAGAATGTTTTGCTACAAAATTTCTAGGCTCTTTGTTGATAAAGAGCTTAGCTCCTTCCTTGAGAGAATACAATATTTTTCTTATCTAAATTCTTACAACTAATAAAGTATCCAGTGTTTATTTATAGAACAGTAAACACCGGTTATTACACAACATGCATTAGCATGTACTAAGCCCTATTTTTGGATAATCAAATCTTTCTACTTCTTGCTTAGTGTATCTTTGCTAATCTTGCACGCCTGTGACTTTACTTTGCTAATTAATCTTGGCCTTTGATCTTGTACTCTTCAAGCTACTTTTGTAGACTTGTCAATCTAAATGATTAGATTGTTTTTTAATTGATAATCTTGGATATTGAACTGGTCTGCACTTTGTACTTTGAGTTTTACCTCGAGATCTCCAGTTTGGTAAATAGAGAACTTGACATCTCGATAAGTATGTTAGCTTATCGATATTTCTAATCACTCTATAGTTTTTTTGACTTATTGAAGTCTCTGAGTTCTCTATAAGAGAATTTGGCTTGTCGAGATCTCTCATGTTCATGTCTTCACTTTCATTTATCGATAACTCTTTGTTCTCTAGTGACAAGTTGGCTTATCGATAACACTGAGTTCTCTGGTGAAGAAATGACTTTTCGATATCTCCATTCTTCATGTATTCAAATTGTCTTGTCGATATCTCCATTCTTCATGTCTTCAAATTGACTTGTCGATATCTCTGAGTTCTCTAGTAGTTTTTCCTGACTTCTCGATAAGTCATTCGCAGTTCTTGAATGACTTCTCTATAACACTTAATATGTGACTTGTAGAGATCTTGACTTAAAGTCACTACAAGAAAAATTTTAATAGACATCACATATTAGACATCGGTCACTGATGCCAATGATTTCTAAAGCATAATAGATATCACCCCGCATTTATTCGATGTCTTTCTACTTTTAAGACCTCGTTTATTTGAAAACCGATGTCTTAAGATCAATTATAAAAATTGAACGTGCGCCTTCCCAATTCATTTCTCACTTTAACCAAATTTTAACTCCCTCCCTAACCATTTTTCTTTTCCCCCTTTATATTCAAATACATTAAATAAAAACTATAAACAAAAACCTCATATCATTTCTCTCTATCTCTCACAACTCTCTCTCGATTCCCTCTCTCTCTAAAATCTCACCATCAAAGACCCTAAATATGGTCTTCTACTCACCCAATTACTCACCTTTATTTTCTCGACTTTTACCTCTCAAGTACTCATCCCAATTTGATATTTTCAAACTCCGATTCGATGATTGGATAAGTTCAGTTGGTTGACTTGGCTGGATTGATCATTTTGAACTCTAATTCGGTGAGTAAATATAGTAGATTAGCATTTATAAGCATATTTGAATTTGGGATTTTTTAAATCAAAACCCTAATTTTTAAATTGGGGTTCTGCTTGTAATGTATTGTATTTGTTATAAAAATTAATTTATCAAGAACTCTAAGCATCATATCTCTTGACGTACAGGACTCAGATGATGTTAACACTCATGGTGCTTCCTCTCCAGGTTTGATTTCCTAATTTTAATGAAATAGGTGTTTGTTTGACTGCGGTGAATAGTTTTGGTTATGTATGTTAAGATAACTACAAATAATCAGCTATATAACTCTTATTATTTTGTTTGAGAGAAGCATAATATCAATGTGTTGTTCATCTGTTGCATGAATAGCCAGATATGATTGTCATGCATGACTTGTGAGTTATACATCTCTATTTTGGTCATTTTTTATTAAAAAAAGGTGTCTCAAGAAAAAAGTTAGCCAAAACAGCGCAACCACGTTACAAATTTAGAATACAAATGTTGAATGAATCCCCAAAGCAGCCGCAGGAAACAAAAAATAATGTTGATTCGTATTTTTGTATTTAGTAATGTGTGTTTTACTCTGTACAGAACCTGCTTCCTGGTTCGTGGTTATCTTCTGTAACTCCTGATTGTTATAAAGTTCATGATCCTCCCACAAAGGTAATCTTTTTTGTCATTTGGATTTAGGTAAGAAAGAGCTATGAGTTTCTTTTATGGTGTTTTGAGAAATATATGTTCCATTCAAAGGGTTAAGGATGATTGGAGTAGTCGTCCAGCGCTGATAAGGGATAACAAATTTTAATTTGCATTTAGAGGTATACCCGTCATAGATGATAAAAGTGAAGGAAATACTAAGTTAAACTTGTTTTTTTTCCTTTTTTACTTTCCAAATGATAGGTCGATGGTTAGGAAAAATGCTTTAATTTCCTTTTTCTTACAGATTATTGTAGTTGTACATACAGATGATATATTCTATACAGTTTAGTATCTTCAACTTACTTTAGAATAATCTTCAAATGCTTATGTTGTGAAAACCATTATGTGGAACTCAAATAGTGAGGTGTCATTTCATTAGGTATTCCATTGTAATATGTACACAATATAAAATATTAATAGACAATCTCTCCTTATTTAATTTTGTTTTATAATCCTGTATTAGAATTTGAATCACTCATTATTTAATTCAGGGTACGATAATGATTATGTGATATTTATTAGTCGTTGGTGATGATAATCAAATGTTAGGTAATCATATTTTATTTCTTATAGAGACACGATTCGCATAGAAGCCTGCATATTTTTGTTGCAAACGTTGTAATACATCTGTGATGTTTACTTAATATTTACTATAATTACTATATAAAGTATCTCAATCAGAATTAAATTCTTTTAAATAAATATCTATTAATTTGATGGGTTGGAAATATAGTTTAAATGATACTGATGCCACTCATCAAGTGACACGTAGGATTATTTAGGTATCATTTATCTTGTCTCAGCCTTCTATATTTATTAGTGTACGTAGTTCTGTTATCAACTTTTATAAGCTCTCATTTCTTTTTCTTTATTGTGTTTGGCTTCTAGTTCATTGGCATGCGTTGCAGTAGTTGTTTGGCATGTGTAGTAACTGTGGTTAGTGAATTAGAAATGCATGTTCATGCACATTTAAGGCCTTCTAGTTGCTTCATTTTCGGAATGCAGCTGCACGAGAATATTGTATGGAATAAGGATTTATGTAGTTCATACACGTATTTAAATATGAATTTAACTGCATGAGTTTTCCATCCTGCTTCTTCCATGATATAGTTTTCCAGACTCCAACAAGTTTATAGTAAAGTAATATATTTTTCTTTTTCGGTTTGAATTTTTAAGTGTCTTAAATGCTAAATTTTTAAGTTTCTTTTTATAACCTTATGACAAGTAAAGGCTTATGTAGATTTCAGAGATACTGTATATTTAAAATGTTGTTCACTTATGGGATCATCTTGTTTGATACGGTTAGATCTAGTCTTTTCTATTAATTTGTTTCCATAACTTTGCACCTTTTCCCAATTTATGTAAAAAAAATTTGTTACTCAACATGGTCTACATTTGAGGCAGAGTCTACAGAAAAAAGAGAGTCCAACAAATTTCTTGTGCTTATTCTCTTGTTTTCTTTTATTGTGATGGCTTTTGCCTTTGTTGCTTTAAAAGATAAAGCTGTTAGTTTATACAATTTTAGCCATGTGAAAATTGCAGAACAAGTGGTAATGTATCACCATCCACTATGTATCTTTTCCCTGATCTTCTTAACCTTTATTTTATTTAATTATTTCTATCTTTGAATCCCACATTGGGTTTTTTCTCCTCTGTCTGTTATATTGTCTTTAATTTGTAATATTTTCTATATTATTGTTATAGAAATGCATGTTTAAATTTTATATAACTACAACTTGGTGTTCACTTTACGATGTAAATGTTAAAGAAATCCGTTATCTCATATGTCACGCAGGATGCTTAAAAAGGCTTCACTCTTATCTAGGATCAGAACATGAACAATATATGGAACACTTGTACGATTTTCATACTCTGAACTGGAAATTGCAACAAACAAGTTCTCCAACTCTAATTTAATAGGAATAGGGGGAAGCAACCATGTGTACCCGGGCCTTCTCAAAGATGGAAATAAAGTTGCAATTAAACAGATGAAAGCTGAGAGAGAGATGAGTGTCGAGAATAATTTCAATGTAATAACAATTTGGTTTTAATAGAATAGGAATATGCAAGTCATATTTGTTTTAATCACTAATGTGAGAATGATAATATTTGAATATTTTTTATTAATATTGAATTCATTTTTTGTTGTTATTTTGGTCCAAAAGTAATTTGATTTTTGGATTTTGTAAGTAGTGTAATAACTAAATATACATCAGTTTTATTGTGTAAAAATTGATGTCTGCTAATAAGATATAAATCAGTTGTAAGGGCAAACTAATGTTTACAACCTATATAGACATCAGGTCAAAGTGATGTTTAATTGGCCATATAGACATCGGCTTTTCAGAATGAAATCCATGTCTAATGGGGTAAAAGACATCGGTGTATGACCCATGTCTAGAATAGACATTACCGACATCAACATCGGTTGCAAAACAACATAGATATCGGTCAGAAACCGATGACTGTGGACATTTTTCTTGTAGTGAGTATTTTTCTCAAAACATATTTATTCAACTCCAAGCTTCTTCATAATTCTTATGAGGCATGATCTTCTTGATCTTCTTCCAGATAGAATTCTTAGGCTTGATACTGTTTACTGGAAAAAGACTGAAGTCTGCTCTTGTACATTTTTACAGACTTAAATGTTACAATACAAAATACAAAACATAGATTATAATACAACTTACTTGGGGTTGTCAATTTGACTTAGTCTTGTTATTGTACAGGCATGTCTTGCACAACAATAATAAAAAATAAAATTTTGATACATAAAACATTTAACTATCGAGGAATTAGAATAGAGAGAAAACTTGCGCATACTCGCAATAACACAACTATTCCATCATTTTGTATGATAACATCACCCTTATTCTATTCAACTAATCCTTTAATTTGTTGCTTCTGGGACTGCTACAAGCCTGGTAAGAAATATTGTTCCATTACACTATTTATCCAATATCTAGTCCTGATCGCCTAGAACGACCAACATCTATAATTAAAAGATACCACTTAATCGTTTACATGATAATTACTCGGCGAACTTCTCGTCTAAAACTCTATATTGTCTATTTGTTACGTGTTGATTCTCAATGATCAGAAGGAGCTCAGGATCTGACTGTGTTTAGATGTCATCAGTATTTGATGTGTCGTCAGGATTTGATGCATCATTAGTATTTGTAGATCATCAGCATCTAAAGGCAGTCTGTTGTGAAGATTGATTATGTTCCTCATTTTGAGGGATGGATATTTGTTACGTTCTGAGTAATAGGATTTTGTATATTCAGTTAAAGATATGTATCATTTTTTATTAGTTATTGATAATGCATATCTTAGATTGATTTATAGCAGTTGTGTATTATATAAACACAATTTAGGTCATCACATAGTGATTAACTCAAGTATTGTACGATCTAGAAGCTCTCAAGAACATCAATATTTCTTGAGAGAGTTTGTAACAGTTTTTATCATAAATATAAAGAACTGTTATATTTTTATACTTGTTCGAAACATTTATACAATTGTATCCAACTCCCCTTAAATAATTATTTTACTACTAGGAAACAATTGGTATCAAAGCGAACTGATAAATTTAGAATTAGAAGCGATCTAAACATGTCTCTGAACAAGTATGAAAGTATTAAAATCCCCATTCTGAAAAAGGCTGAATATCCTACATGGAAGGTGAAGATGCTCATGCACCTGGAAGCTACAGTTCCAGACTACCTCGACGTAATCAATGATGGACCCTACATTCCAACAAAACTGGTGCCTGCAACTTCTACTATTGCTGAACACCTTCAGTTGAAGGAAAAGAGTGAGTGGACACCAGAAGAAAAAGTTGATGTACTGAAGGATGCAAAGGTAAGAAACATTTTGCATAACAGTCTTGATTCTGTGATGTCAAACAGGATTATAGCCTACAAGACTGCCAAGGAGATCTGGGATGCCCTTGAAACTCAATGTCAAGGAACAATGGCCATTAAGAAGAACAGAAAGGCTGTTTTAATTCAAGAATATGAACATTTTGAGGCCAAACCTGATAAAAGTCTCCGACATCTATGACAGGTTTTTCACCCTGCTCAATAATCTATTCTTGGTGGGAAAGGTGTATGCATGTGCTTGTTCTTAATTGTAGCCTGTTAATCTCTAAACATGTATCTTTTGATGATTCTTGAGATTAAAATTGTGGTTTTCTGATAAGCTTGAGTTGTTTTGACAAATACTGATGAATTTGAATCGTCAAATCCTGACGTTGTCAAATCCTGACAGATAAGAGGTTCCAAATACTAACGACAGGTCAGCATGTTTTCATTTAGAATATTATTGAAAATTGATTTCTGAATTGTTTAGTGGTGCAAATTGAATTTCTTATTTAATTATTGTTTAATAGTGGATAAATTGTTGAACAAATTCACACAATAATTTATTGAAAGAGTTGTGCGTATTTTGTTGCTAATTCCGCACATTACTCCACTATCCACTCCTATTATTCAGTAATTACCCTCTCTCAGAAGTCTAACTCACTAAGCTTCCTTCTTCGTGTGTGTTACATACAACTAAGCTTTGCAAACTTATATTTGCTCAAGAACTTCTGTGACACAAATCATCATACACACAGCCTCACTATTCACATCTAACAAATATTTTTCCTTAACGCCTACAAACATCATGTCATCTTCTGAGATTTCACCTTTCTTCAGCAAAACCACTATTATTCATGGCATCACTTTTGGAACCAATAACTACTTGGCTCCTCTTACACATCAGCAGTTTCCCCAATCTTTTCATGATATATATGATTTCTTACTCCAATGTCCAATTGGGTATGCTCTCACAAATCCTACTAATGTATCATACATGGCTGTAATACAGGTATGGAATACAACTCTAGTTAATGAAACAAATACTGCTATCTTTTTTGAATATAAGGGACACAGGTATGAGGTTGATGTTGATGTTCTGGTTCAAGCATTGAGATTGCCTGCTTGTGATGGTGCTCCTGATAATTATGCAACTGAGCAGTTGTTTAATATGCTCAGAACCCCGAGCTATAAAGGTGAAATCACAAAAATTGGCAAATTGAAAAGGACAAAATTGCAGAGAGAATGGAATTTCTTCTTTGACTGCATCAACAAATGTTTCTTGGATAAGAAAACAAATTTTGATGCTCTTCCGTCTACTTCTCTGAAAATTGGGTACTCTCTTCTCTACTCTGGTAATTTTGACTATTGTAATACCATTCTTAAATTTATAATTGCTAGGAGAATATTTACATCAGGCGTAATAGGGTATGCTAGATTTCTTTTGTAATATCCGGGATATCGCGTGTAATTATTTTTATCAATAAATGATTTTTATTTGATTATTATGTGATTTTTGGTGAATTATCGGATGATCGGTGTGGAAATGTGGATGCTTATATGTGGTAAAGTATAAGTATGTTAATTTTATTATGACCAGAATAAAAAATAGATAATTACGGTATTTTTCTGGTAATTTTTGGACTGTTGTATGATTTAAATTGATTTATGAATTTATTAATTATTTTCTGAATAATTACAAAATTATTTTATAAAGTCAGGAATCGTCCAACTTCAACCGTTTTTATGTTTTTACAACCCGAAACTCTTCCGAAAACTCCTTCCTAACCTAATTTGGTAATTCCGGACATTTTTCATGTTTTGACTTTTTCGATCCGGATTACGGTTTGACCCGTGTGCGTCCCGGCGCATAATTTTCGATACAATAATCATTTTGATAAAGTAACAAAACCCGTATTCTCGAAAGACGGGATATTAGTACATTATTTTCATATAAAGTTTTTATTAGAAGCCCGGTCTGGATAATTATCTAATACGGGTATCAAATCGGATCATTTTTGCAGTTACTTAGCGGCTAAGTAACTAATTTATCGATCCAAAATGAACAAATATTTTATAAATAGACATAGCCCTTTCATTTTTTTCATTTTATTCGTATAATCATAATCGATCAGTAAAAATATAGAATTTACAGAGAAACACCCTAAAAACGTTGCGTTCTTCATAATCAAACGCACAAACGAAGGCGTTATCGAACTCCGATTCAAGCGTGCAATATGTTAAATCGAACCTCTTGAAAAACTCCTTCTGAATCAACCATCAGTTTTGGTGTAGAAGTCAAGGTTAATTTCTTATTATTTATTTTAATTTGAATTAATTAAGGATTAAAATAGGAATTTTTGTTCTTAATGTTGTTTGTGTGATTTGATGGCATAATCATGTAGATATTTTTCTCCTGATCATTTTGGTATATTATATGATGAAATTGAAATTCAATAACATGTAGGAAAAGGGGTTTGATCTTCGAATTGATCAAATTAGGGTTTATGTTCATATGAATATTCTTAATTGATTTTATGGGTTTTAGTTCTATTAATCTTGGAATAAAATTGAACACACCATCATATAGATCGTGTAAAAGAGAAGTGATTCGTGTATCTGATTGTGTTGTTTAGTTCCGACAACAACTTCGCCGGAAAAAGCCGCGCGGCGGAGGCGTAATTTTCTTTCAAGATTTCTGGACGATTTAGGGATGGTTTGATCGAAATAGCGGGATGGCTGTGTTGCTGGAAGCTTGGGGATTCTCCCCCGTAAGTTTCGTGACTTTCGGGTGCATTTTTAGGCCGCCGGAAAACCTCCATGGCGGCGGCCATGGAGTTCCGACCGGCGAGGGTTGGAGGTAGGGGGTGATTGTAACAATTACAGTTACCCCCGAAATTTTTATAAAATTTACGTTTTTATCATTCTGTTTTCAAATCTTTTAAAAATCAGATTTCAGTTTTTAAAAATTTTAAAAATCAGATTTCTTATTTATTATTTTCGGAAATTATATTTTCTTTTTATAATATTTTCAGAAATTAAGTTTTATTATTTTAGAAATTCGAAAATTCAATAATTCTTTTCTGAAAAATTATTTAATTAATTAATTTTAGTTGATAATTAATTATTTAATTAGTCAATTAATTTAAATATTAAATGATTAATTAATGTAATTAGTTATTAATTAATTTTAATTGAATATTTAATTGGATTTAATTATTTACTTTGATTTAAAAATTTCCAAAAATAGTTTCGAGCTTTCAAATATTATTTAAAATTATTTCCAAAGCTCGATAATTAGTATTAAATTATTTTAAAGTCAGATTCAGGTGTTGGAACCCTGTTATTTAATTATAAAATGATTCGGAGACCCGTTTTAATTTCAAAAAATGTTCAAAAATTCGTATTAAATACGTGGAAAATCATTTTAACCCCGAATCTTCTTTGAAAAATTTATTTTGATCGAATATCCTGTATGCTATGTGCTACATGCTATTTGATTGATGTGTTATATGCCTCTGTGGTTATTGTTTGACTGTTTCAGTCATAACTTTTAATCTGTAAATCGGATTTGGATAAAATAAAGGATAGATAAAAGCTTATGACGTCTATGTGACGATTAGAATGGTATGAGATTGAGTATTGATAGATACTTGTGATGCCTAGCTAAGTAAGCGAGGCATAGAAAAGAAAGCCAGTGATGAGTAAATATAACTGAAGTATAGAAAAAGAAAGAAAGTAATAGATGAATAGAAGCAAGGCATTGAAAAAGAAGGAAAGTGATGGAAAAGTAAAACTGTTAGATGGGTACAAGTAAAGTTGAAAATCATCGGTGTTAAGGCAAATACTTCTGAACCTTTCTTCAAGATATATTGCAAATATTTTCGAACTTTCTCATAACATGTTGTTATTATTCAAAATAACTCTTGTTTTATATTGCAAGCGCTTTAAACTATTCAACCTTGAACCCTGATTCTTATTGATCTTAAGTCATAAGCCTTATTCTTTATAAACCATTGATTGTTAAATTCTCAGATACGAGGCAAACACATATGATACTACTCCACACATACATATCTACCACATACTGATTTCTGATATTGAATTGCTTGACAAACCAACCCTTATTCCGTGTTTAACAGAAGACAAATCTTTGTAACCCTTGAACCCTTGGTCTTATACTTTCTGATTCTTTCCTTGATTGAAAGCCAATTTTTTTTTGAATTCCTTGTTATACCTTCACGGTATTGTGAATCACCATATATTTCAAGATAAATGTTGTTTATGATTCAACTTATTGAATTACATTGGTTATCATATTGAATTATTTTAGAATTGGATGGTTTTATAAATGTGGACCAGATTCGTGGTCGGACCAGATTCGTGGTCGGACCAGATTCGTGGTCATAATAGGCCAATGCGTGCATTGGATCCAGTATATAGAGCAAAGCTGGGAGCCTTGCTCGAGGTTAGTGCGTGACTGATCAGCAGCCTAACCTTGGTTTTTAATATAAAAAGTGAATATCCAATTCTAATCATTGCTTATTCAGAAAGTTGATTCTTCTGAATTATTTCAATTGGTTATTGTTTAACCTCAATTATTGCTATTATGACTTGCTGAGCTAGTTAGCTCACTCTTGCAAACCTTTTTTTATTTTCAACAGTTGAAAAGGAAATTGTTGGTAACGAAGATTCCCAATCCAGTGTGCGAGCTAGGATTCCAGGTTAAGTTGGATCAAGCTAGCAGGAGCTTTATATTGTAGATGAGTTATGCAAGATTGTAAGAACGATATCTTTATCAGTTGTAAGTTGAGCTAGTTTGGATTTTGTACGATATAATAAAAGTTAAGGTTGTGGCTTATTTTCATACTTTAACCTGTTGCGATCCGTGGTTGTATAAAGAAGGGTCAATGCATATAATATTTAATATACAGGTTTATATATTGGGTGTGTTCTATGAACGCCAAACTTCTGACCCGGGTTTGGAGGGCGTTACAGGTTTGGTATCAGAGCCACATGTTATAAGTCACTGAAATAAGCCTAGATTATCGGGAATGGATAGAGGGTTAGGATTATGATTAGGATATAGAAAGATAGAACGTCGAGAGGTTGAGTGTGACTGTATAATAGGTTTTGGTATGATTCGTGATGAGATTTGAGATTCTTATTTGGTGACGCAATTTTCAGATAGCGGCAATGGAAGATTATTTTATCCCGGGATCGTCTGATCATTCGGAGCCTTCAGTCGGAGGACCATAATTTGATTCACGCCCTTCTCTTCCACTGGTGTTAGCTATATCACTTCCTGTTCCGACGGTTGCACCTTTTCAAGCTAATATCTCACCCCCTGATATGAAGCTACCTATTCGAGAATCCCCCACATGCTGATTCTGGTTCTTCCAAATATTCAGTTGTAAGCGCATCTTTTCTATGATCCCTACACCTTGTTCTATAACATCAGTCTAAAACTCGTCTTATGAAGTAACAACACCTATGAAGATGGATTCGAAAGCTACAACATATGATGAGTACACGAGGTATTAAGAAATGTGAGAAAGGACCTAGAGTGAGGATACACGTGTGTTCCGGAAGATAGCCGCTACCAGGTTATATGGAACTACTAGTAAGTATGCCACCCATGATTATCTTGTGAAGTGAGCTAGATGGATTTTAAAGGAATTTGAGAAGGTTGGATATCGAGAGTTTTCTTGGAATTGATTATGATGTAATGATCAATCATGATACATATAGTAGTAATGTGATGTGATATTAGTCGACCTTGTTTTATAAAATGGATTTAATGATTACTAGATAGACTTTTTATACTCAGTAATCGTAAGAGATGATGATAGGAGTGTTACCGGTATGAAAGACTTCAAGTGAAGTTATGAATAAAATAAAACGCAACGGTAATTGGAATTTTTGTCGACCAATGAAGGTAAAATGGATCCAACGAGGGATAGAGGATATACAGAAATGAATGAGCTTTTAACTGATTATGTTCCCAATTTGATACTTTGTAGTGGTTGAAATGAACGACAACCAACTCATATAGTAATGACGACCAGGTGTATGATTTTCAAAATTTTAAACAGTTTTCAAAAGAGATTTTCCTAACAATTTTTTCTAAAAGTCCTTTAAACAAAATAAGTTTTAAGACTTGGTTGTCTAATTACTCCTTGAGTTTCTCGATTGTTATAAGATTTGGATTATCTAGAAGAATACTTATTCTAGAAGTTAGTATGGTTAATTTAAAAGGCCAAATAGACCTGCTATTATGGAGAAGATTTGAATGTTCCTAGCAGAAGAATGCAAATATTGTTTGATAATTTTAACAACAGAACCAATGTACGGAGAAACTGTTCATCCAATTTATGAGACGATTAGAGTCAAAGAATACGTCGATTCAAAAGAAGCCGAGTATGAGCAAAGAAGATCGAGAAAATTTCCAGAATTTTCTAAAGGAAGAATGTTATTAGCAAAGGAGTTGAAATGTTGAATGATTAGTAGCGTAAGCAAAAATTGAAGTTATGATTGCAAATCTCGTAAGAGTGCAACTAGAGTCGAATTATAAAAATATTGAACTGGGAAGCACGACGATAAAGATACAAGACCTAATAAATGGGAAATTATTCTAATGATCAATTTAAGAAAGCATTTCAGAGAACTTTCAAAAGTTAATATTTGACTCGGAATGGGATCTATTGATCGAACAAGCGTTAAAGCTGTAAACAGATGAAATGTGGATGGAAACCAATAATATCATTCTTTTCTATAACTATATATATACATATTCTTATGAATCCTGAGTAAAGTATGAACTTCTTTCATGATCAGCTCTATAAGGTGACAAGTAAATTGTTGAATCTCTTTCAAATCATTCCTCCATCAAAATATTGCTTTCTAATTGAGACAAGCAGTTATATGGTGTGACGCTTTGTCGAAATGATAAAGAGTCTGGTAGGATGCCACCTAATCATGTGCTGTATACCATATAGTATGAAAGAATGGCCATCTTGAGTACAAATATGGTTGTCTCACTCATATCCAAATCATCATTCATTCTATCCTCTTCAATTATGATTTCTTGATTCATGGATCTTTTCGATTGTTTCCTTGTACACTTATTCCTTACAAAAAGTTTCCAAACAGAATCATATACATAAATTCCTTCTTGTATAAGGTCTATCCTTTGAATATATTAAAAAGGACGTGAAATGAACTCGTGTAGCAAATGGAGTTATATGATGAGAATGGATAATTGCAAACCAATAAATGGTGGACATTTATGTGCAGAGAAGAAGCATTATGCCGATAATGGGATTGTTGCAAGGACATCACATCAGAGGCGGAAATATGTATACATGATACGTTACAAGTATGAGATTTTGGTGTGAATTGGAGTAGTTAGTGAATCGTATAAGTTAAATTAACTAGAGGAATAAGAAAGTAAAGATGCGTATATCGGATAAGGCAAATGATTGATTGGACAACGGAAGCGAATGAAGAAATTCTTAATAATACCCAGATACTCGATTAATATATTGTAAAGATAAAGCATACCTCAATCAGGTGGGAGATATTTGTCATGAAGATTCAAGATCGAAAAAATGCTAGTTACGAATAAACTTTGAGTGTGTTTATCAAGGGATGGTTGGGCTTTTCCACTCAAGTAAGTGAGTTATGGCAAATTTGATGCTTATAACTGGGTCAGCAAAGAAGGTTCAGTATGGAAAGACATAAAGGGAGATGAATGTATGGTGATTTGACTGCAACAATTTTTAAGAAGTAATACTTTAAAACCAATTGAATTCTTTCACAAGATTATAATAGTATTGGTTAAGACCACGTGCTGGTTATCAGAAGTTGAACAAGTTAACAAATAAGAATAAGTGTACGTTTCCAAGGATGGATAAATAGTTAATTAGAGAGCTTGGAATTGAAACATGAACTAGAAGAATTCTAGAATAATTTATAATTGTACTCAGTAGTGATATTTTGTTATAATCAGAAGATATGAAAAAAAGTATAGTATAATAAGAATTGTTCGCTATAATCTTAAGTTAAACTAAAAAATGGGTTATACCGGCTGGTATGTGATGGTGAAATGGTGAGTTTAGAAGGTGGAAGTTGATTGGTTTACTTGTGGGATGATTGTTGGTTGTTTGATTAATTGTTGGTGTCGGCTTGAGTCCGACTAATAGTCAATAATATAAAGGAGATGCTGCCCAAATTTTTGAAAAATTCCCTACTCTTAAAAATAGAAAGTATACTTCCGTGTGTTATTGATATTTATATTGATACTCCAAATAATTGTAATCTCGGCTCTTGAAAAAAGGTTGTTACAGCCAATCCGACTATATATAATTGGTCTTTGATTTCATTTAGCTAGTCATCACTTGGTGTAATTGATCAATTAAGTGAGTTAATTGGTTAATTTTACCAATTAATGGTCAGTTAGATGAAAATCGATTCCAACTAGATTAAGTCAAATTTTGATGTGACTTTCAAATCCGAAATCAAAGCAATAAGTAATTTGGAGAAGGTAAGGACACCAGTAGAATTCAGAAATTGCTGCAAGTGTGTGAAGCTTTACTTGAATGAATATGCCATTTTTAATGAACAAGAGAAATAAAAAGTTATTTGAATGGAAAAGTGAGAGAAATGTTCTCAAGAACTAAAGACTTAAGATGGAGCAAAAGGAAGGAAAAAAGGAAAAGAAGAAAGGAGGTGGAATAAAAAAGAGATTAATAACTACACCAATACGGATTTTATTAGACAATCAAAGAGATTTTATCATCTGCAATAAAGTTTATTAAAGGACGTCTTGTTTCTAAATTATTTTGATAATCATACAATAAATGATTTACCAAGTATTTATATTTTGGATAAAATGTGAGATACAATTTTAATTCAATTTCTGATTGATGTTGATACTTAGGTTGTTGTTAATTATCAAAAGTGGTATTAATATAGATAATTGATGTTTACTTTAGAATGGGATATTGTGAGCATCAAAGTTCGTATTGATATCTAATTTGATATGACATCAAAATGAGTATTAATGTCAAGAGTTTGGTTTTGAATGAACTATGAGAATGATGAACGGAAATAGGAAAGGAAGTGGAATCAAAAGGATGATAAAGAAACCTTATAAGACGCCAGGATATAGTTAAGATATGGGAATTACGTGGGACATAAGTAAAATGAAAAATTTAGGAAACATTTATAAGTTGAGATAGGGAATGCATCCAGGAGTACGATCAAGTACCAAGGGCTAAAAGAAAATATATAGTGACCAGATATGAGGAGAAAATGGGGGGAAAACATGTAAGTAAATGTTATACCTGCCCAAGAATTAAGGCAGGACATCAAAGACTAGATGGATACATTTTTCCAGGACACGTCGTAGTGAAGTCACCTGAGAACCCAAGGTGAGGAAAGCGTAAATTGCATCATTATTGATAGGTTATCCCAAACCTAAATCATTCTCTGTTATTAATAAACAGGGTGTCCAATAAGTGGGTTAGTTGCTGCTTGAAGAAATGGTGGTACGTTATCAGATTTAGAAATTGATTATAAATTATCAAAATTATTTGATTTGAGATTTGACAAAAGTTTTTAGAATACGATGAATTATGTCGAAGCAGAATAATATATACCACTCCTAGATGAACGGGCATTAAGTAAGGCGGAACTGAAAGATAGAAATTTGGCTACGATAACTCAAGGGATTCAAGCTACTCCGAGAATATGATATGAGACATAGGTGTCAAAGAAGACTTTTTGATAGTATGGCACAAAGAAAGAATAAAAGTTACATGTGACTAGACGTCAAGGAAAGCATTGCAGTCACTTTCGTATGAGAACTTCTAAGAACCAAAATAAATGATAATATGGGTTAGAATATGTTGGTGATGCCTCCACATTAGTATATTTTCTTCTAAAATAGTAAGAGATTTTCGCTCGATAAATATACTTGATTGTGATTCAAGGAAAATAAGATATGGTGATAAGTTTGTGCGGCAATCATATCCAGTCAAGATTTTCCCATTAATTCTTAATCCTGATATATTTTCGAGAACGTCAGGAATCAAATACGCCATAGTCTCAGTAAATCATTCGCAGATGGACATAAAGATTAAGAGAACGATTAAAGAGCCTCGAATGCGATTGGAAGAGATTACAAACTAGGTTAATTGAACAAAGAAATATGTGGGAATGAGGTTCAACAACCAGTAACTATTACAAACGTTCATGAGCATGAATTACTAGAATTAGAAAGAAAAGTTAATTAATATGCATTATGAAGATCCTTTTGAAACAGTGAAATAAACAAGATAGGTGTAAGTGAGTTGGCTTCCCCGCCACACGTATAGCAGGTTCATACGTTGTTTATACGGGTATTCTCAGGAAGAATAATTGAGCTCCGTTATATATATAATGGAGACTTGAATTGAGTTATATGAGCAACTAATAGAATTTGATGTCAGCAAGAGACTGTTAAGTAATGAGTGATACTACGAGTAAAAGTTTATGAAAAGTTGTAAGGTTAAGGGATCAACCTGAGGAAATGAAAGTGAAATACTTGAACGTATCATTATCTGATTCTTAGTGTGAGTCTGAGGACATAATCCTTTTAAGGGGGGAAGGATGTAATATTCGGGATATCGCGTGTAATTATTTTTATCAATAAATGATATTTATGTGATTATTATGTAATTTTTTGTGAATTATCAGATGATCGGTGTGGATATGTGGATGGTTATATGTGGTAAAGTATAAGTATGTTAATTTTATTATGACCAGAATAAAATACAGATAATTACGGTATTTTTCTGGTAATTTTTGGATTGTTGTGTGATTTTATATTGATTTATGAATTTATTAATTATTTTCTTAATAATTACAAAATTATTTTATAAAGCCGGGAATCGTCCAACCTCAACCGTTTTTACGTTTTTACAACCCGAAACTCTTTCGAAAACTCCTTCCTAACCTAATATGGTAATTCCGGACATTTTCCGTGTTTTGACTTTTTCGATCCGGGTTACGGTTTGACCCGTGCGCGTCCTGGCGCACAATTTTCGATACGATAATCATTTCGATACAGCAACGAAACCCGTATTCTCGAAAGACGGGATATTATTACATTATTTTAGTATAAAGTGTTTTATTAGAAGCCCGATTTGGATAATTATCCAATACGGGTATCAATTGAATCGTTTTTGCAGTTACCTAGCGGCTAAGTAACTAATTTATCGATCCAAAATGATCCAAAACGAACCAATATTGCATAAATATATATAGCCCTTTTATTATTTCATTTTATTCGTATAATCATAATCGATTAGTAAAAATATAGAATTTAAAGAGTAAAACCCTAAAAACGTTGCGTTCTTCATAATTAAACGCACAAACGAAAGCGTTATCGAACTCCGATTCAAGCGTGCAATATATCAAATCGAAGCTCTTGAAAAACTCCTTCTGAATCAACCATCACTTTTGGTGCAAAAATCAAGGTTAATTTCTTACTTATTTATTTGAATTTGAATTAATTAAGGATTATAATAGGAATTTTTGTTCTGGATGTTGTTTGTGTGATTTGATGGCATAATCATGTAGATAATTTTCTCCTGGTCATTTTGGTATATTATATGATGAAATTGGAGTTCAATAACATTTTGAAAAAGGGGTTTGATCTTCGAATTGATCAAATTAGGGTTTATGTTCATATGAATATTCTTAATTGATTTTAGGGGTTTTAGTTCTATTAATCCTGGAATAAAATTGAACACACTATCATATAGATCGTGTAAAAGCGAAGTGATTCGTGTATCTGATTGTCTTGTTTGGTTCCGACAACGACATCACCGGAAATAGCCGCGCGACGGCGGCGTAATTTTCATTCAAGAATTCTGGACGATTCAGGGATGGTTTGATCAAAATAGCGGGATGGTTGTGTTGCTGGAAGCTTGGGGATTCTTCCCCGTAAGTTTTGTGAGTTTCTGGTGCATTTTTAGGCCGCCAGAAAAGCTCCATGGCGGCGGCCATGGAGTTCCGGCCGGCGAGGGTTGGAGGTAGGGGCTCTTTGTAACAATTATAGTTTAACCCCCGAATTTTTATAAAATTTACGTTTTTATCATTCTTTTTAAAAATATTTTAAAATTCAGATTTCAGTTTTTAAAAATTTTAAAAATCAGATTTCTTATTTATTATTTTCATAAAATATATTTTCTTTTTATAAAATTTTCAAAAATTGATTTTTATTATTTCAAAAATTCGAAAATTCAATAATTCTTTTCTGAAAAATTATTTTTAAGTTAAAAATAAATCTTAATTATTTAAATAATTAATTTTAGTTGATAAGTAATTATTTAATTAGTCAATTAATTAAAATATTAACTGTTTAATTAATGTAATTAGTTATTAAATAATTTTAATTGATTATTTAATTGAATTTAATTATTTACTTTGATTTAAATATTTTCAAAAATAGTTTCGAGCTTTCAAATATTATTTAAAATTATTTCTAAAGCTTGAAAATTTGTATTAAATTATTTTAAAGTCAGATTCTGGTGTTCGAACCCTGTTATTTAATTATAAAATGATTCAGAGACCTGTTTTAATTCCGAAAAATGTTCAAAAATTCTTATTAAATACTTGGAAAATCATTTTAACTCCGAATCTTCTTTGAAAAAATTATTTTGATCGAATATCCTGGATGCTATATGCTACGTGTTATCTGATTGATGTGTTATATGCCTATGTGGTTATTGTTTGACTGATTTAGTCATAACTTACAATCCGTAAATCGAATTTGGGTAAAACGAAGGGTAGATAAAAGTTTATGACGTCTATGTGACGATTAGAATGATATGAGATTGAGTATTGATAGATACTTGTGGTGCCTAACAGAGTAAGCGAGGCGTAGAAAAGAAAGCCAGTGATCAATAAATAGAACTGAAGTGTAGAAAAAGAAAGCAAGTGATCGATGAATAGAAGCAAGACATAGAAAAAGAAGGAAAGTCATGGAAAAGTAAAAATGTTGGATGGGTACAAGTAAAGTTGGAAATCATCGGTGATAAGGCAAGTACTTCTGAACCTTTCTTCAAGATATATTGCAAATATTTTCAAACTTTCTCATAACATGTTCTTATTATTCAAAATAACTCTTGTTTTATATTGCAAGCGCTTTAAACTATTTAACCTTGAACCCTGATTCTTATTGATCTTGAGTCATATGCCTTATTCTTCTTAAACCATTGATTGTTGAATTCTCAGATACAAGCCAAACACATACAATACTACTCCACAAATACATATCTACCACATACTGTTTTTCTGATATTGAATTGTTTGACATACCAACCCTTATTCCTTGTTTAAAAGAAAACCAATCCTTGTAACCCTTGAATCCTTGGTCTTCTACTTTCTGATTCTTTCCTTGATTGAAAGCCAATTTTTTTGAATTCCTTGTTATACCTTCATGGTATTGTGAATCACCTTATGTTTCAAGATAAATGTTGTTTATAATTAAGCTTATTGAATTACATTGGTTATCATATTGAATTGTTTTAGAATTGGATGGTTTTATAAATGTGGACCAGATTCGTGGTCGGACTAGATTCACGTTCATAATAGGCCAATGCGTGCCTTGGATCCAGTATATAGAGCAAAGCTGGGAGCCTTTCTCGGGGTTAGTGCGTGACTGATCAGCAGCATAAGCTTGGTTTTTAAAATGAAAAGTGAATATCCAATTCTAATCATTGCTTATTCAGAAAGTTGATTCTTCTGAATCATTTCAATTGGTTATTTTTTAACCTCAGCTATTGCTATTATGACTTGCTGAGCTAGGTAGCTCACTCTTGTAACCTTTTTTTTTGTTTTTAACAGTTGAAAAGGAAATTGTTGGTAACGAAGATTCCCAATCCAGTGTGCGAGCTAGGATTTCAGGTTAAGTTGGATCGAGCTAGTAGGAGCTTTATATTATAGATGAGTTATGGAAGATTGTAAGAACGATATATTTATCAGTTGTAAGTTGAGCTAGTTGGGATTTGGTATGATGTAATGAAAGTTAAGGTTGTGGATTGTTTTCATACTTTAACCTGTTACGATCCGCGGTTGTGTAAAGAAGGGTCAATGCATATAATATTTAATATACAGGTTTATATATTGGGTGTGTGTTGTGAACCCCAAACTTCTAACTCGGGTTTAGAGGGCGTTACATCTTCAACTGATTTTAATTTTCTATACCCTAATGCTAAATTTGATAATGATGAATTACTTCCTGTGTTTCAAATTTCTGAGAAGGCTATCACTGATCATATTAAAAGAGATGAAAAGTATAAGTTTTAAGGACCTCCTTTCCTGCCTCGGGAGGTCAGGCAATTTCTGTTGAGAAATAGACCTACTCATTCACAAGTGCTTGCAAATCCTAATGCTGGCACCTCTATAATATTTCTTGATATTGTGGAACAAGACAATAACCTTCTTATTTCTAACCCAAGCATTCTTTCACCTAAACAGAATTCTAATCCATCTCCTAAATTAGCCTCCTCTGATGTCTCCCAAAAGGCATCAGTTGTACCAAAGAAAAGGCTGGTTAAGAAATCTGTTACATCTGAATAGAGAGCTCAACAGGCCTCACTGAGTGAGAGTGAGAAGAAAGAAGAATATTTTCCAGTCCGAAAAAGATGGCTGATCATGCAAGATAATTCTAACTCTGATGATCAGATGCCCATTGGGCCTAGGATGAAGATAAAGAAATCAACAGTTAAAACTCCTGATGACTCTGTTGACACAACTGGAACCAAGGAGCCGACTACTGATGCCAGTGCTCTGATCAAATAGTTTCCAGTGATCAAAGAAACTGCTGGGCCCAAGACAGCTGACAAGAGCCAGTTGAAAAGAAAAGCTAAAGATGTGGTTAGGTACGTCAGAAAGAAGAAAAAGGCTAAGTCCTCTACTATGGATTCCAGTCCACAAGAACCTAAGTCTCAAAGGGATTTAGCAACTCAGACACATCCAGTCACATAAGAACCATCTTCTTAAAGGGAAGATGCAGACGAAGAGGCTGCACAAATCATTGTTGATTTTACTCAAAATGATCTTCTTGCTGACTCTGAACAATTACTGCAAGAAAAGAAGGCTCATAAGGATGTATTGGCAAAGGTGGATTGTAATAACCTCCAAAATTTTCAACTTTTTGTAACCCTTGTGAATAATGTTTTAGCTGAATGAGAAAACTTTTCATGCCACACTATGTAGGGGTTCTATTATGGATATTCTGAGATTTTATTAGTACTCTATATGGTATATGAGTGTATGTAAAGATCATCAGAATCCAATTTCCGAACACTTTGGTTTTCCCGGAAATCCACTAGATACAGAAAGAATTGAGTATAAGGTAGCAGGATAAAAAGGATTTAAATTAAAGGATTATAATAGAGGATCATAAAAAAGGAATATAATGTATTGAGAAAGGTTAAGGGAACCTAAGTAATAAGATCCCGGGTATGATCCTTCAAACGATAAACGAGAACGAAAGTTAAGCGAACCGTATAACAGATCAGCGGTCATTAGACAAACAATTAGGAAGTTAAGCAAAGGGATTAGAGAGAGTGATGTCACCCAACCAATGAGAAGAGGACAAGGAGAGAAAGATGACATCACCATATGACATGGGCATGACATGGGAAGGAAGGAGATGTGGTGGCTTTTTAACCACACAAAATCAAGGGCAACTAGGTAATTTACTAAAACAAAAACAAAATCAAATCAACCAAGCCAAGAAAATTATTTCATCAAAACACAAAAAATCAATTCCCTCATTCAAGCAGGTTAGCTCTTGGCTTTTTACTATTTTAAAGGGCAAGAAATTCAAAACTCAAGATCCAAGCCTCCTAAATTGGTAAGATAATTCCCTAATCATCTTTATGCTTAGTTAGGGCTATATCATGAGTTTAAGCAATCAATTCCTTCTCAATCTTCTTCATTTAATCAATGAAGAAGACAATGAATAGTGTTTTCAAGTTTTTAACTTGAAATTTTTCTTGATTTCCTTGAAGATCCAAGCATTCCTAAGACTTCTCAAGGCTTCTTAAGGCTTCCTAGCTCCTCCCACCACTTCGAGGAAGGTATATCATCTCTAAACCCTAGATTCCTATGTATTATAAGATGATTTTGATAAGTAGGGTGATATTGTAGCTTAATGTTTGTGATTTAGAGTTTGGGATTGAAATGGTATTGAAATGGAATGGTAAATGTTGTTATTTTGGTTAAAAGATTGTAGTATAGTTCAATTCAAGCTTAGGCATAAGTATGAATGTTAAAATTGAATTGGTTGGGGCTGATATGATGTGATAAGGATGGATGTTGGTTGTATGTTTGATTTGAGGTTGAATTGGGTTGGTTTTGAATGGTTTTAAATTGGGAAATCGCGTAAACATAGTCGTTGTAACGTCCGATTTTCTTTGGACTGCTTTTGTGCATAACATTAGGACCCGAGAACCCCCTGCTAGATTATGACCATTGCCATGTTTAGATAGTTCGTGTTACGAGCTTCGTTTTGATATGTAGTTCGTTCGATTCCGATGCACGGTTTAGGAGAAACGACCGTTTCAAGTAACGGCGTTTCGCGAACGAAACTTTTCCCCTCGCCTTACTTTGAAACATAGGTTAAAGACCAAAAAGGGTTAACTAATGTATGAAACCTTTATGGTAAGTGTGTTAGGCAGTTGGTAAGACACTCGCGAAGGAATCGCCTTAAAACTCGTAAAGGTTAAATTATTAAAAATGGTGGAGCCGAGGGTACTCGAGTGACTTAAGCGAATCAGTAAGCGCAAAACAAGCGTTAGAGTCTAAGTTAGTTAAAGTATAGATTTACAAGTGACTTTGGTTTAATTCCAACTTGTTGTTTATAGGTTACCAGACTCGTCCCGAGCCTTTTATCACCCCAAGTCGCTCAGGCAAGTTTTCTACCCGTTATAACTGTTGTTGTGATGTATATATGTATATGCATTATCTTGCGATAGATGCATGTTGGTTAATAAGCAAATGTTGCTATATATTGAAGCATGCTGCTATGGTATATATATATATATATGCATGCCTGTTTCGTATTCTTTCCATATATAATTGTTGATTCAGTTGATAATACCTATGCTAGAGGATAGCGGTAACTTGCATATACCCTTAGTATAGGGACCCAAAAGGTGTAAACATTTTCCAAAACCGGGAGTCGAGGATCCTGAGTAGATTTTGTATATATGTATATATATATACATATATATTTATATATATATATATGGTTATAGTTTTCAAAACTATTAATCGAATAAGGTTTATTCGATAACTTTATTTTATTTAATGAATATTATTTGAATATACATTCGAGGGTTTATGACTCTTTTATATTATTTATTGAATATTATTTGAATATTCATTCGAGGGCTTATGACTCAGTTTATATTATTTAATGAATATTATTTGAATATTCATTTGAGGATCTATGACTTCGATTATTTGCTGAGATATGTTCTTTATTTTATTAAAGAATAAGGTGTCGATAATCAAACTTATCTTTGATTATTCAAATAAAGATAGTACTTTCGTATAAGTATATCTTTGGTTATTTAATACTCGTTTCAAGTATAAGTTTTAATACTTCTACTTCAATTATTTTTATAAAGATTATTCTTTATGGGAATATTATTTAAATAATAATATTCAGACATTTTCTAAATATACTGGGGACTGATTTACTTCATTAAATCAGCATTATTAAGCCAAACACTCTTTAAAGTGTTTTCGAGTCTTCAAAATGATTTTTAAAAGTTAGAGCGGATCCCAAAACTCATTTTTATATTTAAGATCTTCCTTTTAAAGGGGATTTAAATACTCGCTCAAAACCTGAGGGATCTGGCTCTGTGGTGTATTTTATATTCGCAACAAGGTTGCAGTTTTGGTAAATGAATTGATTACTTACCCAACGTTCGGGAAGTAAGTCCATCTATCGAGTCGGCATAAGCAACATGGGCTCAGTGGGCGTCCATGATAGTGTAAGTGGCTCAGTGGGAGTCCATCAAATGCATAAGTGGCTGAGTGGCAGTCCAGCATAAGGTCCTATTGCGACCAGGGTGATGACCAGTGGGGAATTTGTCCATCTACTAGTAGAAAAGGTTACTTATTGGTATCTTTGCCTGATCAGCGAGATACCTGGTTTATGCCAAAATTCTTTTCCTTTCCCAAAATTTATTGGATGTTTCAAACTCTGTTCATACTTTACATGACAGAGGTTTTCAGGAAATGTATAAAGAAGATGTATATGTGGATATATATATATATATATCAGAACTTAATGAAGTATATCATAACTTCATTTCCTTTAATAATATTTCAAAGATTTAATCTATTCAAATCTTGTCTTGTAGTCTCATCTATGTGATGAACTGGTAAAAGCACATTATACTTTGAACAAGTGGTAGTTCAAGTAGCTTTATAAATGATATAAGTGTAGTGAAGTATTTGGTAACTTCATCCCTTGTTTTTACTTATATCTAGTACGTAATTATCTTACACTTGATAAAAGATTTTAGTAAGTATCCATTTAGATACTTATATTATTGTTATCACTTTATATTATCTTGCGAGCTGTAAGGCTCACTCTTGCTTTATTTCTTCGTCACACAACAACAGTTAGGAAAGATGGCCAGACTCCAGCAGACCCAGCGCAAGCGCGTGGGAAGCGTCCCGCGTCTTCCCGATGATGTTGTAGCTGCTATAGCTGCAGAGGTAGATCTATTGGTAGATCAGGCACTCTACTTTGGAGAATCAAATTATGTATAATTATAACTTGTGGCAGATAATGGCAATTAACTGTAAATTATCAAGTAATCATTTTGGGTTGTAATAACTTTTAAATTGTGGATTTAAAGACTTGTACTTATTTCAATTTCATCTCTGAGACTATAACGGGTTGTGGTGTGTGTTAGTGTGGGGTCACAACATAAGGTTATTTATTATTAATTAAGTGAAGTGATATTGTAGAAAGAAAGACCGTGACGACCCGGATCCCCGACCCCGGATCTGGGGGTGTTACAGAAATGGTATCAGAGCTAAGCGTTATAAACCTCAGAGATGATGCGACGATATAATAACAAACTCACAAAGATAATAAGAACTCTTGCCAAGTTCATGGTCGGACTACTTAAAGTAGTGCTGAAAGTTAAAACCCTAACGGGAACCCTTATAAGTATCATGATAGTAACTTAGCTCGTTTAATGTGTAGGCGCCTGAGATAGAGGACCCTGAGATGTTCGAGCGTGAGCATGATGAGGCACTGCTAGATGTTGAGGACCAGGAGGAGCCTGAGATGGAGGAGGATGAGGAGGACCCCTCAGAGGAGTCAGAGACGGAGGTCATTGCTATTTCAGATGAGGAGGACCCCTCAGAGGAGTCAGAGAAAGAGGTTATTGTTATTCCAGATGAGGAGGACCCGGATGAGGTCCCAGTAGCTGAGGAGCGTGTTGGACCTATGGTAGTGTATGCTGGTACCCCATTACCCACACTTCCGGTGGTCAGAGCCCCTACCCCTCTACCACTATCTTGGATTCCCGATGATGACAGCTCAGAGACCCATACTTCCGAGCCTAGGCAGACCGAGGAGGCACCCTCAGCGGCTCCGGATTCACCACCACTTGACCCTGCCCACAGGCAGTCTTCGTTAGCTCATGGATATGTTCAGGATGTTCTGAGGACCCGAGTGGCTGTTGCCGAGGGCCGACTGAATGAGGCCAGAAGGGAGTTGGATGCAGAGAGGGCGGGTAGGCGTACCCGAGCTTATGAGACTAGGGCTTCTATACCCCGATCCTTGAGGAGGGAGCTTACAGGGATAGAGCTCACATCCCGAGCGAGGCTCAGATCGCTCCAGGGGGACAGGCATGGTAGGATCTCCAGGCGGCAGACCGACTATATCTTCCGTCGTGCGATGGAAAGGGTATGGGAGCTGACCCGCTCCGGTGTGTGATTCAGGATTGATGATGGAATAGTCTAGTTGTCTAGTTAGCCGAGGCCTTAGTAAGAGCCAATTTTCCGGGATAGTTGACTTGTATATAGCATCCCTTTTTCTGACTAGACAGATAGACTCTTGTGTATCACTTTTGGGACAGATGACTGTAGCACTGTTGTACTTTTGACCAGATCAAACTATGTATTTCTCGCATTATGTATATATTTGTTTCCTTTCGGTTCAGTTCCATAGTGACGGGATCACTGTTTTTATCATTATTATTACTGGACTTCGTATTAGAACTTTCTTAAAATAATAGAATTGCGATATACGTTCTCCCCATTATGAAGCTGTGCAAGGCACAATGTTGTATATGATTGTGACCTAACGTTGAATTTCCCAATAATTTTTTTTTATTATCAGAATCATGCCACCAAGAAAGATTGGAACTAGGGCGAACCCTGGATCTGAGGAAAGCCATAACCAGGATGATAGGAACCAGGAACACAGTGAAGAGGAAGATGAAGATTATGTGGAACAGGATGACTCCCTGTATGAAGAGGAAGAGGAAACATATGATGTTGAGGGATTTGAGATAGAGGCTGAAGAAGGAGAAACTGAGGTTGAGCAACCGGTACCAAACCCGGGCATGGATCCCATGGGCCAGTTCATGCAACTCCTAAGGCAGAATTTGGAATGTCAACCCAACCCACCCCCTCAAGGAAATAACAATATTGTGGCAAACTCTTTCAGGGCTTTTAAGTCCCTTAAGCCCCCTGAGTTCCACGGATCAGCCGACCCAGTTGAGGCAAGGGCATGGTTAAAGGAAATGGAGAAATCCTTTGAGATTTTGAGTACCGATGAGGCACAGAAGACTGTATTTGCTACCTACCTTCTGAAAGGAGAAGCTAACTACTGGTGGGAGGCCAAGAAAAACATGGAGACAGATGCTATTATAACCTGGGAGAGATTTAGTCAGTTGTTTCTGGGAAGTATTTCCCGAGGTTTATGGAAAACCAGATGGAGCTCAAGTTCTTGGAGCTAAAGCAGAATAACTTGTCTGTAGCAGAGTACGAAGCGAAATTTACTGAGTTATCAAGGTTTGTGCCGGAGTTTGTAAGCACCGAGGAAAAGAAAGCTAGGAGGTTTCAGCAGGGACTGAAACCGTGGATTCAGAATAGGGTGGCAATCCTTGAGCTTACGGATTATGCCACTCTGGTGCAAAAGGCAACGATTGTAGAAGTCGGAAGTGAACAGATGCAGAAGGAAAGAGAGAAGAAAGGAATAAAGAGGAAAAGTATGAGCATGGGTGGAGGTTCCGTAGGAAGGAGCTTCCCAACTAGATTTAATCGAGGAGCAGTGTCCCTACCAGGAATGAACACTGGGTTTAAGCGGCCAATGAGTGTGAGTGTGAGCCAGGGTGGCCAGAAATCAAGAATGTCCTATTCCAACCAGTCTCGACCCCCATTGCCAGCCTGTAACATATGTGGAAGGAATCACACTGGGGAGTGTAAAGGAAAGCCAGTAACCTGCTTTAAGTGCGGTCGGGAAGGCCACTATTCAACTAAGTGCCCATCATCAACCCCTGCCGTCATTCCAACCACCACTTGTCATCAGTGTGGACGCCCAGGTCATTGGAAGAGGGAATGCCCAATGAACAAACCAACAGCTTCGGGAGCAAGCAGGGCTGCTTCTAATAAGCCACCTACTGCGAGGACTTTCAACATGACAGTCCAGGATGCTATGAAAGATTCAGATGTGATAGCAGGTACCCTTTCTCTAAATTCAGTCACTGCAAATGTTTTATTTGATTCGGGAGCAACTAAATCTTTTATATCAAAGGACTTTGCGCGTAAGTTAAGACTTAAGGCTGAACCCTTGATAGAACCCTTGCAAGTAAAAATAGCCAATCATGAAATTATTCCTGTTAACCAGATTCACCCCGCCTGTGAGATAGGCATAGGGGAACAATCTTTTAGTGTTGATCTGATTCCTTTTAAATTAGGGGAGTTTGATGTAATTTTGGGAATGGACTGGTTATCTAGCAATGATGCTCAGATAGACTGTAAAGGGAAGAAAGTTAAGCTAAATATCCCAGGGAAGAAGGAAGTTATATTTAGAGGAAAGAGGCAGACGCATAAATTTTTGACTATGGCCCAGGCCAGAAGGATGCTACGAAAAGGAAATGAGGCCTACCTAGCCTATGTGATGGACACGCAGAAGGAGGTGCCCAACTTACAAGATATTCCAGTAGTCAACGAATTTGAAGATGTATTCCCACAAGACCTTCCGGGATTACCACCCGATAGAGTGATTGAATTTGCTATTGAGTTGGCCCCAGGGACGGCGCCAGTTTCAAAAGCACCTTACCGGTTAGCCCCGTTAGAAATGAAGGAATTAGCTATCCAATTGCAGGAACTCTTGGATAAGGGTATGATAAGACCCAGTGTGTCTCCATGGGGAGCACCAGTTTTATTTGTTAAGAAGAAAGATGGGAGCATGAGGCTGTGCATAGACTATCGAGAGTTGAACAAGCTAACCATAAAGAATAGGTACCTATTACCTAGAATAGACGATCTGTTCGACCAGCTAAAGGATGCTGTTTATTTTTCCAAGATCGACCTGAGAACTGGATATCACCAATTAAAGATTAAACCCGAAGATATTTCCAAGACAGCGTTCCATACCAGGTATGGGCATTATGAGTTCTTGGTAATGTCCTTTGGATTAACCAACGCCCCAGCGGCTTTCATGGATTTAATGAATAGAGTATTTAAGAAGTACTTGGACAAATGTGTCATAGTTTTTATTGATGATATTTTGATCTACTCAAGAACTGAGGCAGAACATGCAGAGCATTTGAGGATAGCTCTAGGAATACTCAGAGAGGAGCACTTGTATGCCAAATTCTCGAAGTGTGAATTCTGGCGGAATGAAGTACAGTTTTTAGGACATGTGATCAATAAAGAAGGAGTATTGGTCGACCCCTCCAAGATAGAGGCGGTCTCAAATTGGGAAAGGCCAACCACACCCACAGAGGTAATGAGTTTTACAGGATTGGTCGGCTACTATCGTAGATTTGTACAGGACTTTGCGAAGATCGCAGCCCCTTTGACCTGACTTACTCGTAAGACAGAGAAGTTTGAATGGACGGAGAAATGCGAGAACAGTTTTCAGGAATTAAAGAAAAGGTTGATAACGGCTCCGGTACTGGCATTGCCGGACGGAAAAGGAGATTTTATGATATATAGTGACGCGTCGCACAAAGGACTAGGGTGTGTGCTTATGCAGCACGGTAAAGTGATTGCGTATGCATCAAGACAACTGAAGGAATACGAGGTTAGATATCCTACTCATGACCTTGAGCTCGCGGCAATAGTATTTGCCATAAAAATTTGGAGGCACTACTTGTATGGAGAGAAGTGCGAGATTTTCACAGACCATAAGAGCCTCAAGTACATATTTACGCAGAAAGAGCTCAACATGCGCCAGAGGAGATGGTTAGAACTAATCAAGGACTATGATTGTGAGATTCTCTATCATCCAGGGAAAGCCAATATGGTGGCTGATGCCCTTAGTAGAAAGGAAAGACTCAGAATGATAACAACTTCGGAAGAATTGATAAGGGATTTTGAGAGAATGGAAATAGAAGTAAAGGTAACCGGAACTGAAAAGCTTTTTGAGATCTCAATGCAGCCCGAGTTATTGGAAAAGATCAGATTGTGCCAGGAGAAAATAATGAATGAAGGCAGAGAGTCAATGACTGGAGAGGAGATCCATACTGAGAAAGATGATAAAGGGATAATGAGGTACTCCTACCGGATTTGGGTTCCGAATGTTCAAGAGCTTAAAGATGAGATATTGGATGAAAGCCATAGTTCAAGGTATTCCATTCACCCGGGAAGTACCAAGATGTATAGGGATTTGAAGGAATATTACTGGTGGCCCAACATGAAGAGGGACGTAGCAGAATGGGTAAGCAAATGTTTGACTTGCCAAAGGGTAAAGGCAGAGCACCAGAGACCCAGTGGACTCTTACGACCCCTGGAGATTCCCGAATGGAAATGGGAACTGATAGCGATGGATTTTGTTGTAGGCTTGCCAAGGACGAAAGCCAATCATGACGCCATTTGGGTAATTATAGACCGACTGACAAAGTCAGCTCATTTCATTCCTATCAATGAGAGATACACAGTCGATAGACTGGTGGACATTTACCTTAAGGAAATAGTAACGCGACATGGAGTCCCAGCGTCCATTGTCTCAGACCGAGACCCCAGGTTCAACTCCAGATTTTGGAGGAGCTTTCAGGAATGTGCGGGGACCAAGTTAAATATGAGTACCGCGTACCATCCCCAGACGGATGGGCAGAGTGAAAGGACCATCCAGACACTAGAGGATATGTTGAGAGTCTGTGCAATAGACTTTAAAGGGAGTTGGGATGATCACTTGCCATTGATCGATTTTTCTTATAACAATAGCTTTCATGCTAGCATCGGAATGCCGCCTTATGAGGCCCTGTATGGAAGAAGGTGTCGATCTCCCTTATACTGGGATGAAGTAGGAGAGCGGAAGATGCTCAGACCAGAAGTGGTCCAAAGGACCAAAGATATAGTGGATCTCATCAGAGGACGGCTTGTAGCAGCCCAAGACAGACAGAAGAAATATGCAGACCTAGCCTGAAAGGACAAGGAATATGAAGTCGGGGACTTAGTACTGCTAAAGGTATCCCCTTGAAAGGGATTAATGAGGTTCAGAAGGAAAGGAAAACTAAGCCCAAGATACATTGGACCTTTTGAGATATTAAGACGGATTGGAAAGTTAGCTTACGAGCTAGCCTTACCCCCTAATTTGCAACAAGTTCATAATGTGTTCCATGTGTCAATGCTAAGGAAGTATCATCGGGATGCCAGACACATAGTGGAGTATGAGCAGGTGGATATGCAGCCAGATCTAACTTACGTGGAGAAGCCAGTAAGGATTATAGATAAGAAGGAGTAGGTGCTTCGGAACAAAGTAATCAAGCTAGTCAGAGTACTATGGCAGAATCATAATGTGGAAGAATCAACTTGGGAACTAGAGAGCGCAATGCTAGAAAAGTACCCCCATTTGTTTTCTGTTTGATTCCGGGATGGAATCCTTTTAAGGAGGGGAGACTGTAATAACCCCCAAAATTTTCGACTTTTTGTAACCCTTGTGAATAGTGTTTTAGCTGAATGAGAAAACTTTTCATGCCACACTATGTAGGGGTTCTATTATGGATATTCTGAGATTTTATTAGTACTCTATATGGTATATGAGTGTATGTAAAGATCGTCAGAATCCAATTTCCGAACACTTTGGTTTTCCCGGAAATCCACTAGATACGGAAAGAATTGAGTATAAGGTAGCAGGATAAAAAGGATTTAAATTAAAGGATTATAATAGAGGATCATAAAAAGGAATATAATGTATTAAGAAAGGTTGAGGGAACCTAAGTAATAAGATCCCGGGTATGATCCTTCAAACGATAAACGAGAACGAAAGTTAAGCGAACCGTATAACAGATCAGCGGTCATTAGGCAAACAATTAGGAAGTTAAGCAAAGGGATTAGAGAGAGTGATGTCACCCAACTAATGAGAAGAGGACAAGGAGGGAAAGATGACATCACCACATGACATGGGCATGACATGGGAAGGAAGGAGATGTGGTGGCTTTTTAACCACACAAAATCAAGGGCAACTAGGTAATTTACTAAACAAAAACAAAATCAAATCAACCAAGCCAAGCAAATCATTTCATCAGAACACAAAAAATCAATTCCCTCATTCAAGCAAGTTAGCTCTCGGCTTTTTACTATTTTAAAGGGCAAGAAATTCAAAACTCAAGATCCAAGCCTCCTAAATTGGTAAGATAATTCCCTAATCATCTTTATGCTTAGTTAGGGCTATATCATGAGTTTAAGCAATCAATTCCTTCTCAATCTTCTTCATTTAATCAATGAAGAAGACAATGAATAGTCTTTTCAAGTTTTTAACTTGAAATTTTTCTTGATTTCCTTGAAGATCCAAGCATTCCTAAGACTTCTCAAGGCTTCTTAAGGCTTCCTAGCTCCTCCCACCACTTCGAGGAAGGTATATCATCTCCAAACCCTAGGTTCCTATGTATTATAAGATGATTTTGATTAGTAGGGTGATATTGTAGCTTATGTTTGTGATTTAGAGTTTGGGATTGAAATGGTATTGAAATGGAATGGTAAATGTTGTTGTTTTGGTTAAAAGATTGTAGTATAGTTAAATTCAAGCTTAGGCATAAGTATGAATGTTAAAATTGAATTGGTTGGGGCTGATATGATGTGATAAGGATGGATGTTGGTTGTATGTTGATTTGAGGTTGAATTGGGTTGGTTTTGAATGGTTTTAAATTGGGAAATCGCGTAAACATAGCCGTCGTAACGTTCGATTTTCTTTGGGCTGCTTTTTGTGCATAACATTAGGACCCGAGAACCCCCTGCTAGATTATGACCATTGCCATGTTTAGATAGTTCGTGTTACGAGCTTCGTTTTGCTATGTAGTTCGTTCGCTTCCGATGCACGGTTTAGGAGAAACGACCGTTTTCGAGTAACGGCATTTCGCGAACGAAAATTTTCCCCTCGCCTTACTTTGAAACATAGGTTAAAGACCAAAAAGGGTTAATTAATGTATGAAACCTTTATGGTAAGTGTGTTAGGCAGTTGGTAAGACACTCGCGAAGGAATTGCCCTTAAAACTCAGTAAAGGTTAAATTATTAAAAATGGTGGAGCCGAGGGTACCCGAGTGACTTAAGCAAATCAGTAAGCGCAAAACAAGCGTTAGAGTCTAAGTTAGTTAAAGTATAGATTTACAAGTGACTTTGGTTTAATTCCAACTTACTTGTTGTTTATAGGTTACCAAACTCGTCC
This sequence comes from Apium graveolens, assembly GCF_009905375.1. Classification (NCBI taxonomy): domain Eukaryota; kingdom Viridiplantae; phylum Streptophyta; class Magnoliopsida; order Apiales; family Apiaceae; genus Apium; species Apium graveolens. The sequence goes on from NC_133654.1 coordinate 43,713,795, forward strand.
CGAGCCTTTTATCACCCAAGTCGCTCAGGCAAGTTTTCTACCCGTTATAACTGTTGTTGTGATGTATATATGTATATGCATTATCTTGCGATAGATGCATGTTGGTTAATTCAGCAAAGTTGCTAATATATTGAAGCATGCTTGCTATGGTATATATATATGCATGCATGTTTCGTATTCTTTCCATATATATCTGTTGATTCAGTTGATAATACCTATGCTAGAGAATAGCGGTAACTTGCATATACCCTTAGTATGGGGACCCAAAGGTGAAAACATTTTCTAAAACCGGGAGTCGAGGATCCCGAGTAGATTTTGTATATATGTATATATATATATATTTATATATATATATGGTTATAGTTTTCAAAACTATTAATCGAATAAGGTTTATTCGATAACTTTATTTTATTTAATGAATATTATTTGAATATTCATTCGAGGGCTTATGACTCCTTTATATTATTTATTGAATATTATTTGAATATTCATTCGAGGGCTTATGACTCAGTTTATATTATTTAATAATATTATTTGAATATTCATTTGAGGATCTATGACTCCGATTATTTGCTGAGATATATTCTTTATTTTATTAAAGAATAAGGTGTCGATAATCAAACTTATTTTCGATTATTCAAATAAAGATAGTACTTTCGTATAAGTATATCTTTGGTTATTTAATACTAGTTTCAAGTATAAGTTTTAATACTTCTACTTCAATTATTTTTATAAAGATTATTCTTTATGGGAATATTATTTAAATAATAATATTCAGACATTTTCTAAATATACTGGGGACTGATTTACTTCATTAAATCAGCTTTACTCCAAACACTCTTTAAAGTGTTTTCGAGTCTTCAAAATGATTTTTAAAAGTTAGAGCGGATCCCAAAACTCATTTTTATATTTAAGATCTTCCTTTTAAGGGGATTTAAATACTCGCTCAAAACCTGAGGGATCCGACTCTGTGGTGTATTTTATATTCGCAACAAGGTTGCAGTTTTGGTAAATGAATTGATTACTTACCCAACGTTTGGGAAGTAAGTCCATCTATTGAGTCGGCATAAGCAACATGGGCTCAGTGGGCGTCCTATGATAGTGTAAGTGGCTCAGTGGGAGTCCATCAAATGCATAAGTGGCTGAGTGGCAGTCCAGCATAAGGTCCTATTGAGACCAGGGTGATGACCAGTGGGGAATTCGTCCATCTACTAGTAGAAAAGGTTACTTATTGGTATCTTTGCCTGATCAGCGAGATACCTGGTTTATGCCAAAATTCTTTTCCTTTCCCAAAATTTATTGGATGTTTCAAACTCTGTTCATACTTTACATGACAGTGGTTTTCAGGAAATGTATAAGGAAGATGTATATGTGGATATATATATATATCAGAACTTAATGAAGTATATCATAACTTCATTTCCTTTAATAATATTTCAAAGGTTTAATCTATTCAAATCTTGTCTGGTAGTCTCATCTGTGTGATGAACTGTTGAAAGCTCATTATACTTTGAACAGTGGTAGTTCAAGTAGCTTTATAAATGATATAAGTGTAGTGAAGTATTTGGTAACTTCATCCCTTGTTTTTACTTATATCTAGTAAGTAATTATCTTACACAGGATAAAAGATTCTAGTAAGTATCCATTTAGATACTTATATTATTGTTATCACTATATATTATCTTGCGAGCTGTAAGGCTCACTCTTGCTTTATTTCTTCATCACACAACAACAGTTAGGAAAGATGGTCAGACTCCAGCAGACCCAGCGCAAGCGCGTGGGAAGCGTCCCGCGTCTTCCCGATGATGTTGTAGCTGCTATAGCTGCAGAGGTAGATCTATTTGTAGATCAGACCATCTACTTTTGAGAATCAATTATGTATAATTATAACTTGTGGCAGATAATGGCAATTAACTGTAAATTATCAAGTAATCATTTTGGGTTGTAATAACTTTTAAATTGTGGATTCAAAGACTTGTACTTATTTCAATTTCATGTCTGAGACTATAACGGATTGTGTTGTGTGTTAGTGTGGGGTCACAGCATAAGGTTATTTATTATTAATTAAGTGAAGTGATATTGTGGAAAGAAAGACCGTGACGACCCGGATCCCCGACCCCGGATCTGGGGGTGTTACATGGTTCATCCTTAAGATTTACTGACATCAGAATTTGACAGATAAGAAGCAAGAATCTAGTTTGTGACTTAGTAATAAGATACACAAAGTAAATTTGACTAAGCTCACATCAGAATTTGCTTGTGTTAATAAATTTCCACATAAACAACTAATTCAAACATGGGATTTCTAGTATGTTAAAGACTACTAGGTCAGCATCTAGCACAGTTATCCTCATTGTGGTGAATAGTCACAGAACATTCAAAACACTATCATAGTATATAGATCCATATTAGATAACAATCAGTATTTAATGTATTACAATTTAAGCACAGATTACATGAAGATAAGAAAATCTGTAAACACTGATCATAAAGTCTGATGCATGTGAACAAAAACTAAGCAGATTTAGAGAAAGAACCTGAAACCATTCCAAGTTCATTTACCAGTCTTGTAAAAGTAGCTTCATATTGTGGTTTTGTGAAGATATCTGCTAGTTGTTGATCTGTTGGAACAAAATGCAATTCCACTGTACCTTTCATTACATGTTCCCTTATAAAATGGTACCTAATGCTGATATGCTTTGTCATTAAGTGTTGAACTGGATTACCTGTCATAGCAATAGTACTTTGATTATCACGGTAAATAGCTATCTTAGAAAATTCTAACCCATAGTCCAGTAACTGATTCTTCATCCAAAGAATCTGTGCACAACAGCTTCCTGCATCAATATATTCTGCTTCTGCAGTTGATATGGAAATTGATTTATGTTTCTTGCTAAACCAAGAAACCAATCAGCCTCCAAGAAATTGGCAGCTTCTACTAGTGCTTTTCCCTGTCTATTTTGCATCCTGCAAAATCTGCATCTGAGTAACTATTATCTTAAAATCTGATTCTCTAGGATATCACAATCCTAGATCAGCTGTACCCTTGAGGTACTTGAAAATTCTTTTCACAGCTATTAGATGAGGTTCTCTTGGATCAACCTGAAATCTTGCACAAAGACAGGTAGCATACATTATATCAGGTCTACTTGCAGTTAAATAGAGTAAAGAGCCAATTATACCTCTGTAGTTAGTAATATCTACTGATGAACCAGTATCTTTATCTAACTAGGTTGCAGTGGCCATGGGAGTGGATGCAGTTGAACTATCTTGCATTCCAAATTTCTTGAGTAAATTTATGGTGTACTTGGATTGATTTATGAAAGTACCTTCTTCATTTTGCTTGACTTGAAGTCCCAGAAAATAACTAAGGTCTCCCATCATACTCATTTGATATCTTGACTGCATTAGCTTTGCAAACCTTTCACATAGTTTGGCATTTGTAGAACCAAATATGATATCATCAACATATATCTGTACCAAAATTAAGTCCTTTCCATGGTTGAAATAGAAAAGTGTTTTATCAATTGTGCCTCTGTTAAATCCACTTTCCAGAAGGAATTGAGCTAAAGTCTCATACCATGCTCTTGGAGCTTACTTAAGGCCATAAAGTGCTTTGTCAAGTCTGATAGCAGGGCTTCTTCCAGTCATATATCCTGAACATCCACTGTCCAGAACTAGGATATTTTTCCTGTTGCCCTGCAATCACAAAGACCACTATTGGTTAGTTTTAAGGACCCAGACTTGCTTGGATCCTTTGGCCTTATTAAGTTTTTTTAGCATTTGCAGCGGATTTAATTTCAGATTTTATGCTAACATGCTGTTTATCAGACTTTACATCAGACTTTGCATCAGACTTTACACTAGAAGGAATAATACTAACTTTCTTTAAAGAAGGTTTTATTTGATAATAATCATAGTACAAACTATGATATTCCTTACAAGTATAAATGGAATGCCATAAACTACCACAATGAAAATAAGGTTTTTGTGGCTTAAACCTAACATACTGACTTTTAACTCCTGATTTAGGAGGTAAAGAGTTTATATCTTTATTTTTCTTGCAAAAGAAGCAAGATGGTTAGAGTTTCCACAGTTATAACATTTCTTTCTAGGAGCATTAGGAACATGCATATAATTATTACTTTTATTCACACCTACCTTTCCATTCCTGTTTTTCCTAGCTTCCTTTACCTTGTTCACATTTCTTATTTCTTTCATCTTATGCTTAAGCTGCTTCTTTGTCATTAAGCTTATGTTTACTTCAGCTAGTTTATCCTGTTTGTCAGAAGTTGACTTTTCTATACTTCTGTCCTAGAGTTTTCATCTTTTCAGAATCAGACTTTACAGTTTTTGCTATAAATTTAACAGGATTTACCTTTGGCTTAGCAGTCTGTTTAACAACAATTGGATCAATTTGCACAGTTCCTTTCTCACTTTTATCATCTCCATAACCTCAGCCGTCTTTCCAGTTTCCACTACTTAGTAAATTTTGAGTAGTTCTGCCAGAGTTAGTCCAAGTTCTGATAATCTCTTTTTCCTTTTCTAAGTTAGCTTTTAGAGATTCATTCAATTTTAACACTTCATCTCTAACATACAAAGCATCATTTCTTTCTTTCTTAGTTTGATGAAGAAAAACTAACTCTTTTTCTAAATAGTCATTTCTCTTTTTAAAAGCAAGATTTTCAGATGTTAATCTTTCACATGTTAAAGTCTGATCTCTATAACTAATGAACATGGTTTTAAGATATAATATCAACTCAGTAATATCATCAGTATGAAAAGCATAAGTTATTTGAGGTACCTTCAATTCAGCAGTTTCAGTACTGCTGTCAACATTTTCCATCAAGGCATAGTTCACCTCATGTTCAGAATCTGAAGTGTTTGTCCATCTTTTCTTCTTTCTGACAAGTGCCTTGCCTTTGTCACTTTTTCCTTTATTGTAGTCAGGAGATATGTGGCCTCTTTCACCATAATTGTAGCATTTGACATTTGAGTTGTCTCCTCTGTCAGACTTTCCTCCTTTGCCTTCAGACTTTCTAAATCCTTTCTTATCAAAACTTCCACCTTTCATGGAAAACTTCTTGCCCTTTCTGAATTTCCTGTAGGCTATCTTTATGATACCCTTCACCATAAGAGCACACAGTTGCATCATCTCTGCATCAACATCAACTTCAGATAAACTTTCAGTTTCTGAATCATCATCATCAGAATATGATGACTTTGAATCAGACTTTATGTTGAGAGCCTTTCCTTTGCCCCTTTTTGAGGCAGCCACTTTAGGAGATTCCTCCTCAGCTTTAAGAGCAACATTCCTTGACTTTCTTCCATGCCTCTTGCTCCTTTAATCCATATCAAGTTCATGAGTCTTGAGCATACCATAAATTTCATCAAGAGTAGTTTCAGTAAGGTCATAGTTATCTCTTATGGTAGTAGACTTCAAATCCTAATTTTCAGGAAGAGCTAAAGGGAATTTTAGATTTGAATCTTCAAGATCATACTCCTTGTCCACCAGTGACAGATCATTCAAGAGTTTGGCAAACCTGTCATATAAATCAGTTAATGACTCATCAGCTTTTGAGTCAAAGTGCTCATACTCTTGAGTGAGTATATTCCTCCTGTTCTTTTTGATTGCATCAGTTCCCTGGCATCTTATCTCCAAAGCATCCCATATCTCCTTTGCAGTATTGCAATTAATTACCCTGTTTGACATGACATTATCAATGGCACTATGCAGCAAATACCTTACCCTTGCATCCTTGGCAATAGATGAGATGTCTTCAGCTGTGTAATCACCTTTCTCCTTTGGTATGGACTTTGCTGGTTGATCAGCAACTGTAACAGAGAGCTTGGTAGGCTTATATGGTCCTTCATTAATCCTATCAAGGTATTCTGGATCTATAGCTTCCAGAAATATAGCCATCTTCACTTTCCATATGGGATACTCAGAAGGCCTCGGTATGGGAACCCTAATAGTCTCATATCGACTGTGGGTTTGAGTGTTTTGAGTTTCTTGAGTTTTGGTGGGCTTAGTTGGGGTTTGTGCTTCTTCAGACATGATTTTTTGGATCTTTAATGTATGTGTTAACAGAAAAGCTCTAATACCAATTGTTAGGTCACACAACACTGTAGAAGGGGGTTGAATACAGTGTTTATACAATCAAATCGATTTAACAGAAGTATGTAACAAAGATCAAGTATATTCAATAAACTTTGTTACAATATGAACTGCTGTTCTCTCTCAGTGATGAACAAATATCACTAAGAGCTGCTAGGTTACAATGTATAATATTCTCGATAATGATAACACATATAGTGTAAACCCTAAGTCTGTGTTTATATAGTACACAGTTACAAGATATATTCTAATTGATATGGAATATAATTCTGTCTCCTAAAATATATCAATCAGATATCTTCTACAAGTCTTCTAGTCTTGTAACTCTTTTCATGCATATCTTCTTTTGTTTTAGTCTCGATCTTCTCCTGTAAATCAGCTTCATTCCTTATCTGAAAGTCTTCCCGCACTTAAGTTCTGATATGACCTTAAGTTCTGATATTAAGCTCTGACTTCAGTAAGTCCTGATTTCAGTAAGTCCTGATATGTCCAGTTGTTAAGTTTTGAAAACTAAACACAAATCATATGAGATATGACACCTCAAATATATCTAACAATACTCTCAAATAAAATGGGATAAAACTTTAAAGATAAAAATTAAAGACCCAATCAGAATTGCCCAAAATAGCCGTTTAAAAATAAAATAAACTGTCAAAATTCTGTCAATTATTTGTCGTGATATACTTATAGACTGTAAGTATATCCGATGGATAATGTTCAGTGCTTTTAACGACTAAGATGTAGACAATTCGACGGATGAGAATAAAGCAATTATCCGTCGGGTTTAAAATAATCCAGAAAAGTAATTGATTTTTACCAAGCTATTATATTTCGGCGGATGATCAAATTCGATGGATAATGAACATCCGTTGAGATGTAAATTTTGACTTAGCCAAAATTTCATCTAAAACAGAAAAATCAATTAAGTTTCTGGCTGCATTATAACTTGCAAAATTATCAGAAATAATTTAAGAATAATTAAGCATACCTAACTCACTTACCAAGCTAGTAAAGGTAGATTCATCAAGTGGCTTGGTAAAGATATCTGCAAGCTGCTTTTCACTTGGAACAAAATGAAGTTCCACAGTACCATTCATCACATGTTCCCTAATGAAGTGGTACTTGATGTCTATGTAATTTGTTCTTGAATGTTGTACTGGATTTTCAGTGATGGCAATTACACTTGTATTATCACAGAAAATAGAAATTTTGTCCACTTGTAGACCATAGTCCAACAATTGGTTTTTCATCCATAGAATCTGTGCATAACAACTACCAGCAGGAAATATACTCAGCTTTAGCTGTAGAAGTAGAAACTAAATTTTGCTTTTTACTGAACCAGGATACTAGCTTGTTTCCTAGAAATTGACTGGTTCCTTTTGTACTTTTTCTATCTATTCAACCTGCATAATCTGGATCTGAATAACGAGTTAGATCAAAACCAGAATCATAGGGTTCCAAATACCAAGTTTTTGTGTGCCCTTGAGATATCTAAAAATTCTCTTAATAGCTACTAAGTAAGATTCTCTAGGATCAGCCTGAAATCTAGCACAAAGACAAGTAGTAAACATTATATCTGGCCTACTAGTTGTTAAGTACAGAAGTGAGCCAACCATGCCTCCATAGCTTGAAATATCCACAGACTTTTCAGTAGTGTTTAATTCAAGTTTAATTGCAGTGGCCATGTGAGTGTTTGCAGATGTGCAATCCATTAGATCAAACTTCTTTAAAAGATCATAAATATATTTGGTTTGACTAATGAATATTTCATCACTAACTTTCTTAACTTGTAAACCAAGAAAGTAAGTTAATTCTCCCATCATGCTCAATTCATACTTACTTTGCATCAGTTTGGCAAACTTTTTGCAAAGTTTTTCATCTATAGAGCCAAATATAATATCATCAACATAAATTTGAACAAGTATACTAGAGCCATTAACATTTCTAAATAATAAGTTTGTTCAACAATACCTCTTGTGAAGTGATTTTCTAAGCGAACCGTTGATAAAGTATCATATCAGGCTCTAGGTGCTTCCTTCAATCCATAAAGTGCTTTAAAAAAATAGTAGACATATTCTGGAAAATTTGGATCTTCAAAACCAGGAGGCTGACTGACATAGACTTCCTCCACCAAATCTCCATTCAGAAAGGCATTTTTGATATCCATTTGATAGACTTTAAAATTGGCATGGGCTGCATAGGCTAAGAAAATTCTGATGGCTTCAAGTCTTGCAACAGGAGCAAAAGTTTCATCAAAGTCTATTCCTTCTTATTGACAGTAGCCCTTATCAACCAATCTAGCTTTCTTCCTGACAGCTATGCCATTTTCATCCATCTTGTTTCTGAATACCCACTTGGCGTCAATTGGATTTTTTCCTTTAGGCTTGGGTACCAGCTTCCATACCTTGTTCCTTTCAAATTGGCTTAGCTCTTCCTGCATAGCTAAAACCCAATCAGGATCCAACAGAGCTTCTTCTACCTTCTTTGGTTCTTCCTTAGAAAGAAAGCTGTTATACAAACATTCTTCTTGAGTTGCTTTCCTTATTTGAACTCTAAAAGATGCATCACCAATAATGAGCTCAGAAGGGTGATATCTAGTCCATTTTCTCTGCTGTAGTAATACCACTCAATCCCACTAAACTAGAAGAGGCCTCATTGTTGTCTTAATGATTAGTAGAGTTTTGATTATCAGAAACTCCCCCTGAGTTTATGGATCTTTGACTTGAAGATGGGGCTCTTTCTAACTATGATCTTATTTGACTTCTAATTCCTGTTAAGGGATCGACGGATATTGATCTTTTCTTGTCGAGGGATGATGTTCTTTGCCTGTCAACCGATGATGCAGATTGTCTCTCGACGAATGATGCACTAGGTCTTTTGACGAATGTTGAATCATGTGCTTCATTAGTTGTAGATTTTTCTGCATTGTCCTTGGATATTGTTTCTTGATCACTACCATCATCACTATCTTCATAAATCATCTCCACATTATCAAATTTGAGGCTCTCATGGAAACCTCCATCTTGCAGTGCTTCAATCTTTTTATCATCAAACACAACATGTACTAATTTCATAACAATGTTGGTTCTCAGATTGTAGACTCTATATGCTTTTCCAACAGCGTATCCAACAAAAATTCCTTCATCTGCTTTGGCATCAAATTTCCATGTTGATCAGTTTGATTTCTTAAGATATAGCATTTACAGCCAAAGACATGTAGAAAGTTTAGAGTTGGCTTCCTATTCTTGAACAATTGGTAGGGTGTCATGCATTTGGCTTGATTAACCAAAGAAATATTCTGAGTGTAGCATGCAGTATTCACAGCTTCAACCCAAAAATATGTTGGTAACTTTGATTTTTCTAGAATTGTTCTTGCAGCTTCAATAAGAGATCTATTTTTCCTTTCCACCACTCCATTCCGTTGTGGAGTTCTAGCTGCAGAAAACTCATGCATGATCCCATTCTCTTCATAAAATAGTCTCAACACAGAATTCTTGAACTCAGTTCAATTGTCACTCCTAATTCTTCTTACTTTGAGGTCAGGATGATTGTTGACTTGCCTTATATGATTAATAAAGTTTTAATCTTTTTATCATCAAACACAACCGGGCTTCAGTATTCATCAAAACCGGGCTTCTTATAAAACCCTTATGAGATGATGGCTTCAAGTCTTGTAACAAGAGCAAAAGTTTCATCAAAGTCTATTCCTTCTTGTTGACAATAGCCCTTATCAACCAATCTAGCTTTGTTCCTGACAACTATGCCATTTTCATCCATCTTGTTTCTGAATACACACTTGGTGTCAATTGGATTCTTTCCTTTAGGCTTGGGTACCAGCTTCCATACCTTGTTCCTTTCAAATTGGCTTAGCTCTTCCTGCATAGCTAAAACCCAATCAGGATCCAACAGAGCTTCTTCTACCTTCTTTGGTTCTTCCTTAGAAAGAAAGCTGTTATACATACATTCTTCTTGAGTTGCTTTCTTTATTTGAACTCTAAAAGATGCATCACCAATAATGAGCTCAGAAGGGTGATCTCTAGTCCATTTTCTCTGTTATAGTAATACCACCAAATCCTACTAAACTAGAAGAGGCCTCATTGTTGTCTTGATGATTAGTAGAGATTTGATTATCAGAAACTCCCCCTGAGTTTATGGATCTTTGACTCGAAGATGGGGCTCTTTCTGACTGTGATTTTATTTGACTTCCAACTCCTGTTAAGGGATCGACATTTATTGGTCTTTTCCTGTCGAGGGATGATGTTCTTTGCCTGTCGATGGATGATGCAGATTGTCTCTCGACGGATGATGCACTAGGTCTTTTGACGGATGTTAAATTATGTGCTTCATTAGTTGTAGATTTTTCTGTATTGTCCTTGGATATTGGTTCTTGATCACTATCATCATCACTATCTTCATAAATCATCTCCACATTATCCAATTTGAGGCTCTCATGGAAATCTCCATCTTGCAGTGCTTCAATCTTTTTATCATCAAATAGAACATGTACTGATTTCATAACAATGTTGGTTCTCAGATTGTAGACTCTATATGCTTTTCCAACAGCGTATCCAACAAAAATTCCTTCATCTGCTTTGGCATCAAACTTTCCACGTTAATCAGTTTGATTTCTTATGATATATCATTTACAGCCAAAGACATGTAGAAAGTTTAGAGTTGGCTTTCTGTTCTTGAACACTTGGTAGGGTGTCATGCATTTGGCTTGATTAACCAAAGAAATATTCTGAGTGTAGCATGCAGTATTCACAGCTTCAGCCCAAAAATATGTTGGTAACTTTGATTCTTCTAGAATGGTTCTTGCAGCTTCAATAAGAGATCTGTTTTTCCTTTCCACCACTCCATTCTGTTGTGGATTTCTAGCTGCAGAAAACTCATGCATGATCCCATTCTCTTCACAAAATAGTCTCATCACAGAATTCTTGAACTCAGTTCAATTGTCACTCCTGATTCCTTTTACTTTGAGGTCAGGATGATTGTCGACTTGCCTTATGTGATTGATGATGATTTCACTAGCTTCATCTCTATAAATCATATGTTGTAACTGTTTGCTTATAAATATCTGTATAAAAATAAAATAAGAAACGACTATTTATATTTATAGAATATTGATACCCGTTGGATCGTATTGGATCCGAAAATAGGTTACTTAGCCCTAAGTAACTAATAAAATGATTCAATTTGGTATCAATTTTGGATAATCATCAAAACCGGGCTTCTTATAAAACCCTTATGAGAAAATAATATAAACATATCCTGTCTCTCGAGAATACGGGTTTTACAGATCTATTAAAATATTTATGGTATCGAAAATTGTACATCGCGACGCGTACATGTCAAACCGTAATCCGGATCGAAAAGTTAAAGCACGGAAAATGTTCAGAATATCCAGATTAGGTTTGGAAAGTGTTTTCGGAAGAGTTTTGGGTTGTAGAAACGCAAAAAACAGTTGAAGTTGGACGATTCCCGGCTTTATAAAATAGTTTTATAATTACTTTTAAAATAATTAATAAATCCATAAATCATTATAAAATCATACAAAAGTCCAAAAATTACCAGAAAAATATCACAATTATCTATATTTTATTCTGGACATATAAAAATAGAATACTCAAAGAATATCACATATAAACCTCCAAAGCATCAACTCCAATTACCAGATACTTTATTAAAATTCACAAAAAAAGCACATAAACAACTTTAAATAATAATAATAATAATATCTGAAAATATGGGATATTACAATCTACCCCCTTATAAGGATTCTGTCCTCGAAATCAGCAGAAGAAATCACTAAGGGTCTTCTAACCAACTTCCCAATCTTGCATACATAGCTTTTCTCAAAATTTCCAGTAACACTGAATAGTTATCATGAAAGCTTCACTCAGCACCATTGTTTCATCCGCATCTTTTGACCAATTTCTCAATAGAAACACTTTTACTGATTACAAGAAAGAAGAATAGAAAGAAAGATAAAGAGAGAGAAAAAAAGAAAGAGATAAAGAGGTAAATAGAGAGAGAATAAAGAAACAGACTGACTTCATCGTACACCACTGATATTTTAATCGCATTGCAATCCACTATTGCTCTTTGTAATCCCATCACATAGCCTTACTTTGACTTGACCAAGATAACTCAGCTTAACTTGATTGGCATACCTTTGAATATTTCCAATGATAAGATCATGAAATTTCAAAGAGAAAGAATTTTATATCATAACGGGATCAAAATCTGAACTGGAGAAAAGTATTGTTGAAATAAAAGAATAACTGAGAGATCAATATGATCAATGAACTTGGTATTGCGTGCCCAAATTAAGACACTACTAAAGGTTGTAATCCTTCTTGTAGTCATAACACCACAAGTGATGGCGTCCCATCCAACACCTATCACACAGACATGTATACCTTGTGTCCCCTATAGTTAGGGTTGTTCATATCAGTCAAAATAAAAGAATATAAAAGGAATCCAAAATCAAATGAATAAAACTGAAAAGATTTCAAAACTGATATTTTTGGAGGAAAATGAAATCCAAAAAACAAGATTCTAGACGGGTGTTAGAGAATGGATCCTCTAACAGATACCTCTTTAAAGAGAGGTCAAGAGAAGTTATAGAAAGAGAAGGTATTGCCAAGGTCTTAATATTTATCTTCTATTTGAACTCTTCTGTTGACTCGTCATCTGCTTCTAGATGCTTCTTCATGTTTTAAGGATATCGTAATCTTCATCGTTGTCGAATCGTAGTCTCAGAAGATTCCACAATAGAAGTTTGTAACTTCCAGGAGTTTTGTCCAGCTCAACACACCCATCTCAAATGAATGCGCCTATCTTAGCTTACTCATTGGTACTATATCCAATAGTCCAACAGGAACTCGATATGAGCTCAAGCGTCCTCACATAGCTATACACACTCCTACACAATCTCGTTTCTAGTTTACTATAACCTCAGCTCTGATACCAACCTATAACGCCCCCAAATCTGGGGTCAGGGGATTTGGTCGTCACTATGAAACCTCAATCCAAAATAACCTGTTTAATCAATAAATAATGCCAACAACTGAAATATAGCATATGTGACCCCAAACTACACCAAGATCTTTTCAGGTTATAACAGTTCTAGACACAAGAATTTCAAATTCCACCAATAAATTTTTCACTTTCTTTTAAAACTCTTTTCAATACTTTACAATCTCAAAACTAAAGCCACTAGTATAACTTCAAAAGAAGTATATAGTCCCAACTATACAATACACAACTATAATATAATATAATATAAATAACCTTTACATAACAGAACTTACACTAGCCAGCAAACCCTGGACCAACCACCTTCTAAAAGTTTTCTTCCTTTGCTTTCTCGAATTACGCAGCTAAATAGCGCCAGCTAATCCTCACTAGAGGTTACAATTATAAAACAGGCAAGTATGAGCGAAAGAAATGCTCAGCACGATTATTATAGAACAATATAGGGTCGTTTTGACACTAAAACTGACATTGCAATAGCGCAGAACATTTTAAAATCATAATTGCGGAAACAGAAATTTATTAAAAAATCGGATAATTGTTTCTCACTGTATTAAAACTCTTTTGATATTTCGAGCGAAATGCTTCAGCAAGACTTTGAATCTTGACACGGATAAAACTCGTAAAACCGTGGTTTACGGAAATATTCATAAACCACAATAACAAGAAGCAATGATTTATGGAACCTTTATTCAAAACCGAACTCTTGATATAATACTCATTTTGTTGTCATATCAAAATTAGATATCAACTACGAACTTTGATGCTCACAAACATCCCATACTGAAGTCAACAACAATCATATATACTTAATACCACCTTTGATATTTAACAACAAAGTAAGTATCAGCATAAATCAGAAACTGAATCAAAACTGAATTTTACCATTAATTCAAAACAGAATCAGTGATAAATCATTTATTCTATGATTATTAAAAAAATAAAATAATTTAGATTGGGATCATTCAGCGACGGACGTACTATCACATGATGATCAGCCCGTGTGATAGCACAAGGTCATGATTCATAGAAACATGTCCCCAAAGCATGAATACTCAATAAAAAGGCAATATATCTGCTGTGGCACAAATTGTGTCATAATATTTCATATGACACTTAGCAATAGCCCTCCGCTGGACCGTCCTCCCCGGTCACTTACGTATTGATCCAATCTTAAAACCTTTTATTGAAAATGGGTCAATAATCGACACCCGAAATAATTTTATTTCCTCATTTACTTGGGCAGGAATACTCACAACCAAATCATTTTTCTCAAAATCCAAAACATTTATAAATTCAGTAATTTGATAAGTAAAAACATTTAGCTATTCTGAACATAGAATAACATAGAGTACTTGCATAATATGCGTTTAATTTAGCGATATGTAAACTATATCCATTCCGAACTGAGAATAGGAAAAACAATACTTGCATAAGAAGATTTAAAATAAATATCACTTGAATAATAAGTGATGATAAGGATACTTGCCTTTGAGATTTAGCAGTTAGTCACACTCGCAAAGACGCATCTATTCTGACTTCTGTCTCAAAACATCACCGTCTTTATTTTGTTAGGTCTCACACACTGTAGAAGGGGGTTGAATACAGTGTTTATCACAATCAAATCGAATATAAGAATACAGAAAATAGATTTTATTTAACACAATAAACTCTGTTACAATATGGAACTTTCTTCTCTCAGTGATGAATAACTTATCACGAGAGCTGCTAGGGTTACAATGAATAATGACTCAGATTATGATAACACATATAGTGCAAACTCTTTGTCTGTGTTTATATACACAGTTATAAGATAAATTCTAATTGATATGGAATATAATTATGCTTCCTAAAATATATCAACTAGTTATCTTTTCTTCCAAGTATTCTATTCTTCATAGAATTCCTTCATGCATATCTTCTTGAGTTTGTCTTGATCTTCTTTCCTTTCAATCAGCCGCCTTCCTTATCTGAAAGTCTCCTTAAGTCCTGATTATCTCCTGATAAATATCTCCTGATAACTTAAGTTCTGACAACTTAAGTTCTGACTTCAGTATAAGTACTTTCCAGTTAAGTACTGATTTGTACTGTTAAGTAAGATCTGAAAACTAAACACAAATCATATTAGTCATGACATTATCAATATATATAACAATCTCCCCCAACTTGTAAATTAGCATAATATACAAGTTTAACAGATATTTGATGATGTCAAAAACATTAAGTACAAATGCATG